>NW_015388942.1:58968-66248 GCF_001527695.2 Protobothrops mucrosquamatus
GTCCTATTTTAATCTTGATCAAATACACCAATTTAACATTCCTTCCTTTTACTTCTACCAGCCTTAATCTTTAATTCAATCAAATATTGTCATAGGATTTGATTTGTCTTCAATTCTTTGTTGTCCCATTGCACAGATTTCCTCAAGGCTTTTATCACATTCCTTTTGTAAATCTAATAAGAAAGCATACATCTTATCAGATAAAAATTGTTCATGCAAAGACAAATATTGCCATATACCATTTTTCAAGTGCTAAATAAAAAGCATCTCTTTACCAGTACTATGTAGATTACAGGTAATTCTTGACTTACGACCCACAACTGGGTCCCAAATTTCCTAAGCAAGGCAGTTGCTTAAGAGCGTCACACTCCATTTTACCATCTTTTTGCCACAATTGTTAAGCAAATCATTTCAGTTGTTATGTGAATCATAGTCATTAAGTGAATCTGGATTTCCACCTTGACTTTGGTGTTGGAAGCTGGCTGGGAAGGTTACAAATAGGATGTCAACGCTGCTAACATCGGATGTTTTTGCTTTGACAACAGTTAGAGATGCAACCATTTTCTTCTTATGTTTTACTTTTAGAGTTAGATGATGCTGGGTGGGGGAGGAATGTGCATGAGAGTTTAGATAGACATAATAATACTGGACTTAGTGTGTGAACCAAGGATAATGAAATAAGAGATGATAAGAATTGGCGGGCTGGAGAACTGGAGGGAGAGCCTGCATTTCAAACTAATTGGAGAATGTGATTTATGACTGTTAATTGGAGGAGGGAATTGTGCTTTGATACCATGTGCTGAGGGAAGGGGAATCCAGTTTTTGGCTTAATGTCATGGTTCCGACAGATGAAACTCTTCATCTGTCAGAACCATGACATAGTGATCACATGACCCTGGGATGCTGCGACTGTCATAAATACGTGCCAGTTGCCAAACACTGGAATTTTGATCATGTGGCCATGGGGATGCTTCAATGGTCATAAGTGTGAAAAATAGTTCTTTGTTTTTTCATTGCTTGTGCAACTTTGAATGGTTACTAAACAAATGCTTGCAAGGACAACCTGCACAGTCCATAAGCTCAGCAAACATGATGCAGTGGATTGATTCAAACTACAGGTAATCCTCGACTTACAACATTCATTCATTCAAAGTTACAAAGATACTGAAACAAGTGACTTATGACTATTACAACTGTCAAAGCATCCCCACGGTCATGTGATCCAAATTTAGATGCTTGGCAACTGACTCATATTCATGACGGTTGCAGTGTCCTGGGGTCGTGTGATCACCTTTTGTGACCTTCTGACAAGCAAGGTCAATGGGCAAGCCAGATTCACTTAACAGCTGTGTTACTAACTTAACATCTGCAGTGGTTCGTTTAACAACTGTGGCAAGCAAGGTTGTAAAATGAGACACAAAACTCAACTAATGTCTCAGCAACAGTAATTTTGGGCTCAATTGTGGTTGCAAGTCGAGGATGACCTGTAATGTTGAGATAGGCCTACATAATCACCACGGATGCCATAATTAATACTCCTTTCTATGATCAGTCTATGTTGAGACTCTAGAAAGAGTACAGAGAAGAGCAACAAAGATGATCAGGGGACTGGAGGCTAAAACATATAAGGAACGGTTGCTGGAATTGGATATGTCTAGTTTAATGAAGAGAAGGACGAGGGGGGACATGATAGCAGTGTTCCAATATCTCAGGGGCTGCCACAAAGAAGAGGGAGTCAAGCTATTCTCCAAAGTGCCTGAAGGCAGGACGAGAAGCAACGGGTGGAAACTAATCAAGGAGAGAAGCAACCTAGAACTAAGGAGAAATTTCCTGACAGTTAGAACAATTAACCAGTGGAACAACCTGCCTCCAGAAGCGGTGAATGCTCCAACACTGGAAGTTTTTAAGAAGAGACTGGACAGCCATTTGCCCGAAATGGTATAGGGTTTCCTGCCTGAGCAGGGGGTTGGACTAGATGACCTCCAAGATCCCTTCCAACTGTATTATTATTATTATTATTATTATTATTATTATTATTATTATTATTATTATTATTAATCAATTTATGAAATTGAGTGCTGCCTGGCTCTCAATGCTTCTCTTGACCATGCATCGTGAAACGTAGCTCTGCGCAAACTGGAGATGCTGAAGGTGTGAAAAAAAAGGTGGTTAATGACTTACAGCTTGGGGTAATTCAACGATGCAAGCCTAAACCATCAAGTTGGTTAATCGGTTGACCCAGATAATCGGGTTAATTTACGCCCCGCTTCAGCTAACCATGGCTTAGCGTCCAGAGGGCCTGGTAGCCTGAAAGCCCGAGGTTTTCCTTTGCCGTTCAAAATCCGGCCGCCTTTTTGCTGGAAACCGATCTGGGCGCAACGAGGGGGAGGGCACGTACGTCTTGCCTTCCTCGCCCCCCACACCTGCCCCCCCGAGAGAACCCCCTTCGTCGACCCGCGGAGGAGGCTTCGTCTCCGACCGCCGCCAGAGGGCCCTGGGTGGCGCCCGGGAAGAAGCCCGGCTTGCCGTCTCTCTCTCGTTCCGCGGCTCGGGGCGTCACGCGTTGAGCTTCCTGGGTGACTCTGGGAGGCAGCGGCGGCGGCGCGGACCGGGCCAGGAGAACCGCCCCGCCGCGGCTCCACCCCGCCAGCCGCCGGGAGACCTTCCTCGCAGCCGGCTTGGCCCGGCCCAGGTGGGGACCTGTCGCGGATCGGTGCAGGCAGCGCTCCCGGGATGCGAAGGGTGACTCCCGCCTGCAGCGCCGCGCTGATCCCCTGTGCCTGGCTGACAAGCGATGTAAGGACAGGGGGCGAAGGGGAGCCGCGCCCGCTATTAAACATCTAAACAGTCCCCGCAGCCTTTCTGGACGTGCACGGCGTCAAAGCTACCCTCCGTCAATGCCAATTAGAACAGTAGCTTCATCAGGCTGACAGGAGAGGAGGAGTGCGCTGATGATGTTACCTAGTTTGGTAATGAAACGTCTGCAAGAAAACCGCCAAGCTCAGAGGAGGAAGAGTTATGCAAGCTTTGGAGTTCTACAGAGCTCTTTGGCTGGATTCTGCCTGACGAAGTGTTCTGCAGAACTCAAAAGCCTGCAAATTGCTCCTGAAGGTTGAGTGGATCAGTGAAGATACTGTTCCTATTCTTCCCCCCTCAAATTATATTTTTCGATTTTTTTTTTTAGCATCAGTTTGAAGCCTTGACTTTTAGCCTTCCTTCTGTTCCGTGTTAATTGAGGTACAGAATTGCCTTTGTCTGAGTTTTATTGTCTCCGGGTAAGTAAAAACAGGCTTTAAAATGGTGATTTACAGTGTAGCAGCAATAAGCTGAATTTAATGCTGTTTAATTAAGAACCAAGTACTTTAATATATAGTTAGTACCATTCCAATAATAGTACACACTGCATTTTGATTTAGATCAGTGGTTCTCAACCTATGGGTCGGGACCCCATTTGGGGTCGATTGACCATTTCATGGGGGTCGCCGAGCAAGGCTGTCCGCCATTTTTTTTGTCCGCCATTTTTTTGTCCGCCATTTTTTCCCCCTTTTCCAGCGGGTGCCTTACCTCCCTTGGGCTGGGCCAGCTGGTGGTCGGCCTACTCCATCTCTGCTGCTTGCCAGCTACGCCTCGGCCGGCGCAGGGGGCGGAACCATGCATGCGCGGCGTTCCCGGGCAGGGAAAGTCCTCGACTTACGACCGGTTGGGTAGTCCTCGACTTATGACCGGTTTAGTCCTCGACTTACGACCGGTTTAGTCCTCGACTTACGACCGGTTGGTGTCGCGGCATTAAAAAGGTTGAGAACCACTGATTTAGATTAAGGTAGCTAATGTAATGTATGGGGGGGGGGAAGATACGGCGACGGTAAAGGATTCTAAACTGAAGCTGAGTCAGCGTTGTGCAGCTTCCAAAAAGGCAGATGTAGTTTTAGAGTTCATTTGTTTAGATGTTAAATAAAGCCACGGGTTCATCTCACTCTCCTTTGTTGACCTTCCTGGATTTTGTTTGGCCAGCTACTGGCTGTGCTTAAAATGGATATTAAAAAGATTGGAATGGGGTCAGAGGTAGCAGTGAAGCTGGGCAGAGATATAGAAAACAAGCCCTACTTTATTATTTATTAAGCAATTTATATAACTGCCCATCAAACAAACTCCGGATGGTGTAGAGTAGACAGAGCTAAAAACCTTGGCATGTTGACAGCCTGGAGCAGAAACAGATTAGAGGTGAGGTAATGTTTACGCAGAACCAGAAACTACCCAACCGTGTTTTAACCTCTGCATGTCCTGTAAATGTGGCCCTGTGGATAGTTTAGAGATGAGGACAAAAAAGTCTATAAAAATCTAGGATGCTAGAACTGCCATCTTTTGCTTTTCGTGTCTGCGGCGGGGTGGTATTGCACTTATATTTGAAGGTTTGACTTTTCTCTTAAAAACTGGAAAATTCGGATTGTTTTAATTCTGAATTTCAAAAGGGACCTGGGTCTTTTGCAACCTGCAATCTTATCTCGTTGCCGAGCGTTTGATCACCTCAAATAATTGACAAAAGTAGAATTTTCTGTTTTGTTTATTTTCCTGAAGCTCCTCAATCTGCCCATTTTTATGTGTGGAATTAAATTTCAGGTTTTGGAAGCAGAGGTAGTCCTCGGTTTACAACTATTCGTTTAGCGACCATTTGAAGCGACAACAGCACTGAAAAAGTGACCTGCAACCAGTCCTTGTAGTTGCGACTGTTGCAGCATTCCCACAATCACTTGGTCAAAATTCAGGCAGTTGGCAACCAGCCTGCATTTATGACTGTTGCAGAATCTTGGGGGGGAGGATCAAGTGATCATCGTTTGCAGCCTTCCCAGCTGACTTCTGACAAGCAAAGTCAATGGGGGGAGATGAACTTGTTTAACAACTGCATGATTCCCTTAACAACTGCATGATTCCCTTAACAACTGCAGTGATTGGCTTAACAACTGTAGCAAAAAAAAAAAGATTGCAGAATTGGGCGCGACTCGCTTAACAACCACTTTGCTTAGCAATGGAAATTGTGGTCTCAGTTGTGGTCGTAAGTCAAGGACTACCTGCAGCCTGGAAAGGTGAATTCTAGAACAAATTTGATGCAGGGAGGGCTGTTGTTCCAGATGCCCTGTGGCCTCCAAGGTGGAACGACCTCCTCGTATTGGAGACTTCTCAACCAGAGGGACATGCAAGAGAACTACGAGACTCTGATCTCTCTGGGTAAGGATCAATTTCTCTGAGTTAATATGCAAAGCTAAGGAACCGCTCTACAGCAGAGGCCCCCAACTTTTGGGGCACCAGGGACTGGTTCTGTGGAGAAAGATTTTTCTGCGGACCAGAGGGGGCGCGGTTTTACGTGCATCCACATGGTGCCAGCCAATCTGCCCAAGGTCCTAATGGGATCTGTCACACTTTTTTCTTGTTAGCAGAAGAGATGGCAATCACCCTGCCCCGAATCACTGCACTAGCTGAGCCCCACCGGAGAGGGTTGCCGTCAGGTAAGACTAGTGGATTTTATGATCCTGCACCCCGAACAAAAGTGATTTTCTGTGCTTCAGGTGCAATTACCAACAACTGCTCTGTTCTCCACTTCTGCATAAAGCTTATGTGAATAAACTTAGGTGCGTGTATATGTGAAAGTGTGATAATAACAAGAAACAAGAAAGAAAAATACTGGCCTGTTTTTGGTCCAAGATAATCAATCTCAGTCATGCATTCCTCACTAAAAATATATTTTTTAAACTTTTCAATCCAATATTTAAATATAAAAAGTGTACTGGATCATGCCAAAGAGCTCTCTTGGCACACTTCCTGTTTCCCAGAATGGCCAAGAAGATAATATTAAGACATGTAGTTCTCAAGAATAGAAAACTTCTGCTACTGGTGGTAGGATATGCAGCTGTCTAAATTGCCACCTCTGGTTCCTGTTTTCCAGCAATTGTTTTTTTAGACACATCCTATCTTTTTGAATATTTGAGATGATTTATGACAATGTGAACTAGTAACCTTAGGCTGGATTAGGCCCCAGACTTCCTCCAGTCCCCATTTAGAATATTTTAAGTTGATTGCCATCACTATAGCTACGGCAGTGGGTATCATAGTTCAGCTATGTCCTTCTCTGAGTCAACAAAGCCAATTTCTGTATATATGTGGTGGAATGTAGTCTGGAGTCCCTGGAGGCAAAAAGGCAGCAGAGTTTGGAATGTCTGGTTGGCAGAAAGAGGGTGAAGACAGACCCTCCCTATCAGCACACAGAATATATACCTTTAGTTATGCAGGTAGTTGGTTTAGTCTGACAAGATTCTGCCTGTAGGCGAACAAAATACTCAGCTGTTGCAACATCCCCATGATCAGAATTTGAATGCTTGACAACTGGCATGTATTTATGACGGGTGCAGTGTCCCAGGATCATGTGATCCCCTTTTCTGACCTTCTGACCAGCAAAGTCATTGGGGAAGCCAGATTCACTTAACAACCGTGGTACTAACTTAACAACTGTAGTGATTCACTTAACAACTGTAGCAAGAAAGGTTGTAAAATGGGGCAAAACTCAACAAATGTTTCACTTAGCAACAGAAATTTTGAGCTCAATTGTGGCCATATATCGAAGACGACCTGTATTAAAGCTTTTCCTTGCCAGCAGGATTTCCACTTTCTAAATCTGATCTGCTCTCCTGGATGGATCGAGAAGATTCATGGATTCCAGAACTTCAGGCGTGTGAGGAAAGGACAATGCCAGCTCAGATAAATCCAGGTGAGAATTGTGGTTTGTTTATTTTTAAATATACAGGTAGTCCACGGCTTACAACTGGTTGCTTAGCAATTATTCAGAGTTATGACCTACCAGAAAAGGAGGACTTATGACCTGGATCTAGAGTTCCAGTGGTCAGGCCCCATCCTCTGGTCACGTGATTGTACTTTGGGCAATCAACAACATGGCTGCCTTTACGGCTGTTTGGAGTCACGTGACCGCATTTTACAATGGTTTTGTCGAGAACCAGCACTTATTCCAGTTTTCAGCAAAACCATAACAAACAATGGATTCACACTTACCATCACCATGTTCATTTAATCTACAAAGTTATAAAATTGTTTTGTGACCATCATGACATATGACTATTATGGGCAGGCTCCATTGCAGTCATATGATGAAGATTTCCTGCATGGGATGGAGTTTCACTGTGTAAAGGAAAAGTTGTGTTTGTCACCATCCATGCTAGATTCTGGCACAGAAACCCTGAACAGTGTGATAGAGCAGCTATTCATATTACATTTAT
>NW_015388942.1:67274-80590 GCF_001527695.2 Protobothrops mucrosquamatus
GTTCCAAATAACAATAAACAGAGTTCATCAAGTTTAATAAAAATGTTTTCAAAGTTATGAGCAAGCATGTTCTTCAGAGCTTGTCTTCTGATAAGTGAAAGAAGTGCCATGGAAAAATACCAACTTTTCAGTCTCCAAATCGACAACGTGATCCCATATAGGTAGTCCTCAACTTACAACAGTTCATTTAGTGACCGTTCAAAGTTACAACGGCACTGAAAAAAGTGACTTATGGCCGTTTTTCAGAGTTACGACTGTTGCAACATCCCCAGGATCACGTGATCAAAATTGAGATGCTTGGCAGCTGGTTCACATTTATGACCGTTGCAGCGTCCCGGGGTCATGTGATCCCCTTTTGGGACCTTCTCGCAAGCAAAATCAGTGCGGAGGCCAGATTCACTTAACAACTGAGTGACTAACTTATCAACTGCAGTGATTCACTCAACAAGCTGAGGCAAGAAAGGTTGTAAAATAGGGCAAAACTCATTTAACAAATGTCTCACTTAGCAACAGAAATTTTGGGCTCAATTGTGGTCATAAGTCAAGGACTACCTGTACCGGTCAGTTTTAGCAGATTTTGCCTGTATGTCAGAGAGGCAACAACAGGGACATTTTATCTCAAGTTTGCTCATATATACTACCAAAGATAGGCTCTTTAATCAAGAGTGTGTCTTGCAAACCAAGACAATTGTTGCCAACATGTTACCAACTTAGCGTAGGCTTTGCTGATACACATAGAACGTAAGGTGAAAATATAAAATGTTTAATGCAAATACATGTTGAAATAAGGTTATAGCAACCTTCTATTTAATGGCTTCTGGGAAAGGATGGCTTTCAAGTCATCTCTGCAATATTTATCTCCTCAGGGGAAAGATTGAGAGGAAGGAATGAACCTATTCCTCCGGAAGTAATTCCTAGCAAAACAAATCTACAAAAGGGGGATGTCCTAGAGAGGAATCCAATGGAGGCCGAGAACCAACCATCAGGGACTGAGCCGAGGGGCTCCCTAACCGAAGGAAAGGAGCAGCAAGACAAACCCCTCCCACAGACCATGGTGGCTTCCGATTCTCAGGTGTCCCTTAGAAAACCACCAGCACATGGCAAGAACCACCAATGCACAGAGTGTGGCAAAAACTTCAGCCAGAAGTCCAATCTTCTCCGCCACCAGAAGCTGCATCTGGACAAAAGACCCCACAGGTGTGACCAGTGTGATAAAAGTTTCTCTGAGGCCGAGGCCCTGGCCACGCACCAGAAAGGCCACGCAAGTGACAAACCGTACAAGTGTGAGGAATGCGGGAAAAGCTTCAGCTGGACCTCGCACCTGGAGAGGCACCGGCGGATCCACACCGGAGAGAAACCCTTCCAATGCAAGGAGTGCGGCAAGGCCTTCAGTGTTGGATCACACCTGGAGAGGCATCGGCGTATCCACACCGGGGAGAAGCCGTATCAGTGCAAAGAGTGTGGGAAGAGTTTCAGTGTTAGCTCCACCCTGGTCCAGCACCAGAGGATTCACGCCAACGACAAGCCCTACCAGTGTGAGGACTGTGGGAAGGGCTTCGCACTCGGGGCCAACTTGGTGGCTCACCAGAGGAAACATCTGGGACAGAAGCCCTACGAGTGCCCCGATTGCGGGAAAAGTTTCAGCTTCACCTCTCACCTAGAGAGACACCAGCGGATCCACACGGGAGAGAGGCCCTACGAGTGCCCCGACTGTGGGAAGCGTTTCAGCCGCAGTTCCCACCTTTACAGGCACCAGAGAATCCATACGGGGGAGAAGCCACACCAGTGTACAGATTGTGGCAAAAGCTACTACCTCAGTGCGGCCACCCTCCACCACCTCCAGGAATCTCCAGCCCGGAGTAGGGACCCCACCAAATGCACAGAATGTAACCGGAAGAGGGTGGTCCCGCAGCCACCTCCACCTCCTTCCTCCCTGCCAATGTCTACCGAGAAGCCCTTTAAATGCTCCGACTGTGGGAAAGGATTTGGCCAGAGTTCGTCTCTGGTGAAGCACCAGCGGATCCACACTGGAGAGAAGCCATATCAGTGTCTGGAGTGTGGGAAGAACTTCAGCTGGTGCTCGGCCCTGATCAAGCACAAGCGGACCCACACAGGAGAGAGGCCCTTTCAGTGTGGAGACTGTGGGAAAACATTCAGCGTCAGCTCCCATTTGGAAAGGCACCAGCGTGTGCACGCTCCCGACCGGCCCCACAAGTGTGCCGAATGTGGGAAAACCTACAGGGAACTGGCCTCCTTAGTCAAGCACCAGAAATCCCACGTGCCCGGGAGCAAGCGTTATCGGTGCCCTGACTGTGGGAAAAGTTTCAGCTGGAGCTCCCACCTGGAAAGACACCAGCGGATCCACACGGGGGAGAAGCCCTACCAGTGTGGTGACTGTGGGAAGTGCTTCAGCGTCAGTTCCCACCTGGACCGCCACCAGAGAATCCACACGGGAGAGAAACCCTACCACTGCGGTGAATGTGGGAAGAGCTTCAGCGTCAGCTCCACGCTCTTGCAGCACCAACGGACACACTCGAGCGGGAAGCCTCACAAGTGCAAGGAGTGTGGGAAGCGATTTGTGGCCGGGGCACAGCTGCTCACGCACCAGCGGGCTCACCGGGGCGAGAAACCTTACGACTGCACCGTCTGCGGAAAGAGCTTTGGCTTCGTCTCCCACCTGGAGCGGCACCTGAGGGTCCACACGGGCGAGAAGCCCTACCCGTGCTCGGAGTGTGGGAAGTGTTTCAGCCGCAGCTCGCACCGCAACCGCCATCAGCACACTCATGCGGCAGAGGGGCTCCCCAAAGGACAACCTGAAGGCCAGAAGGACACCTCTGTTTCAACCGAGACTAAGCACCCCAAAGGGCTGCTTCCCGTTGTTCCTGACCCTCCTCTTTCTCTCATGCCCTCCTGGTGGAGTGAGGGGGACAGGAACAGCATCCCCACCTGGCCCGAGGCCCCACCGCCTTTCCAGGGCTTCATCCCCAACGCTGTCTCAGCGGGAGGACTGCGGAGCTGGGGTGGGAAGGGATTTTTACCTCCAGATCCATGGAGGTTAGGGGAAAACAGCTGTAGATGGGCATCCCCTTACCCGCAAGAGGGATGGCCGCCACCTCCCCCAATATCCTAGCAGCTCAAGACAATTTTGTGGGGTGGATGGGCTGGAAGAAGCAATGATTTTCCCCCCTCACTCGACAAATTGGGCAGAGTGCTAATTTTGTCCCATGGGAGCCAAGGATTGCTAGTTTGCACTGGTTGGAATGGAAACCTACGTGTAGTTGCTATCCTAAAAGAGAAGGAAGCCATATTTATGTTCTTCTGAGGGAGGTTTACACGGGTCTGGAGCTTTTGATATGAGGCATGCTCAAGAGTTGCAATAATCCCTGGATCTTCTCCCTTCTGAAGTGATAGAACTCTGTTGTTAGAGTCCTTGGCGCTCTCTGAGCTTAGTCCTTGCTTATGGACCTTTCCTAACCCAACTAGGTAACTTCATCGATGATAGTTGGATAGTGAAAGGTCTGCAAACAAACCTGTGATGTTACCTATGTTTTTTTAACCTAGTTGGGTAATGAAATGTCTGCAAGCAAACACCCACGCTCGGAGAACACCAAGAACGCCACAGTTCAACCCAGAGCTACAGATAAGCCCTCTTTCTATTGAGAGAGTACTGCTGCTTTTACTGATGTTTTGAACTGGCTTATTACCATAATTTGGTGGGGGGAAAGTTTAAGGCAGCAGCCAGCTGACAAAAGCTATAAGCTCCTTCTTTACCTAATGAATATGATTAAGGCAGTGGTTCTCAACCTTTTTAATGCCGCGACCCCAACCGGTCGTAAGTCGAGGACTAAACCGGTCGTAAGTTGAGGACTAAACCGGTCGTAAGTCGAGGACTAAACCGGTCGTAAGTTGAGGACTACCCAGCTGGTCGTAAGTCGAGGACTTTCCCTGCCCGGGAGCGCCGCGCATGCGTGGTTCCGCCCCCTGCACCAGCCGAGGCGTAGCTGGCAAGCGGCAGAGACAGAGCAGGCCAACCACCAGCTGGCCCAGCCCAAGGGAGGTAAGGCACCCGCCGGAAAAGGGGGAAAAAATGGCGGACAAAAAAAATGGCGGACAGCCTTGCTTGGCGACCCCCGTGAAATGGTCGATCGACCTCAAATGGGTTCCCGACCCACAGGTTGAGAACCACTGGATTAAGGGGAAGCATACCAGAAATAGGGTGCTGGTGCTGTACATGAGGAGCCATTTACTTACAGGCAAGATGTCCCAGCTACCTTGTTAAGGCATCCAAAGTTTACCTGGCGTTGCACCACAATCTGAAGAAGCTGCAGAAAACACACCTGAAGCATTTAGCCTGCCTAAAGTTGGAGAGCTTTGAGACTCAGTGTCCTCTTTCTGGTAGCATCTTATTGCAAGGCAAGGAAGGAAATCTGAAACCAGATTCCTCTTCTGCATGGCAGCATTTGTGCTGCATGCAGATTGTCCCAAAGTTGATCTCTAGATGGAGAGAGACTTCTGCTTGAGATCCCAAGAAGCTGCTGAGAATCACCTCAAGCCAGTTATACTGACAAGTCCCTATCAATCCTGACTGATTACTATGCTGGCTGAGGCTCGTGGAGGTTTGGCCTAAGACAAAGGTGCCGAGCTTGAACAAGATAATTTACTGTAGATCAATAATGGGAGCCCGTAGTGATGTTTCAAACCCCATAAACTATTGCTATCCTCAAGAATGATGGAAAATGGTGCTTGCAAGGTAGTCCAAGCAGGAAGCATGCCTGAATGAACTGATTCTACTTTATTGTAAGGTTACATTAATGGAATCATACAAGTCTGAAAGTATATTTCTCCCCTGCATTTACCTCTCAAGGACTTAGGGAGGGTCCCTTCTGAGGTATTTGCCATGCCCACTTTCCTTTTGCAGGCTACACTGTCTGGGGTTGCAGTACCCCAGACAGACCTGCTCCGCAATTTGGGGGTCCTTATGGATTCATGGCACCTGCTGAAAGAACAAGTGGCAGCTGTGGCTAAGAGGGCCATTGTACATCTTCAGATGGTGCACCATAAGAAATAAGATAACCTTTATTGTCATTTTTTTTACTGTGGGCACAACGGCACACATCAAAAATGAAATTTAGTTGCCCGCTCTCAAAGTGAAACACATACATGACACGCACCTAAACATACTATATACAACATATGTACATAGTACATATACAGTACATATACATGTACATATATGTACATCCCTACATATACAGAACAAATAAATATTAAATACTGTCCATCTTGAATATATAACGGAAGGAGGAAGCTTGAGAGTTCACAAGGCCCTGCTCACAGTACCTCATGTCCTTATAACTTCTGTTTAGACTACTGTAACACACTCTATATGGGGCTGCTCCTGAAGATCACTCAGAAACTTTAACTGGTGCAGAATGCGGCTGTATGGGTAGTAAATGATGCCAGATATGTAGCACACATTACACCATTTCTGCGTGAACTGCATTGGTTGCCGGTGTTTCTGGGTTCACGTTGCAGTGATTAGCTTTAAAGGCCTATATGGTTTGTACTGGGGTACCTGAGGCATCACCTTTTTCCAAGAGTCTCTACTTATGGAACCAGGTTGAGCAGCATGCAGCAGATCCTGTCACCCAAAGAGCGACAGCTGATGGGGACTAGAAGATGGAGTTTTTCTTCAGTGGCCCCTGTTCTATGAACCATCTTCCCTTCGGAGATTAAAATGGCCCCAACCCTGTTAGCCTTTCATAGGCCCTAAAATCCTTGCTATGTTCCTGAGCCTGAGGCACCAAATGTGTTAAGGGCCTATTGCTAATTGGCCAAGTGTCTTGGCTGCTATATATATTTATTTTGGATGTTTCTATTTTTTTTTGTTTTAAAATGTTTTTAGTATTTTGATTGTAATATATTTTTTTGAACTGCAAGCCACCCAGAGTCATTGACTGGGATGGGTGGTTACAGAAATGGAATGAATGAATGGATGGATTTTATTGAGAGGAGAGCAGTGGAATCAAGCATAAGAACTGTTGCTACAAATATCAATTTATAAATGTTCCTGCCTCTCTCATTTCCAACACAGAATAATATTTTAGAGGGCTCAGAAGTCAACTTAAAATTGATGAATTTTGCATGGGATTGCAAAGAAATTTCAGCTGCAGCTCTACTGGTGCTTATTTGTCATTAAAGTCTGTGGAACTCACATTTATTTCGTAAATATGTTTTGTTTTAGACATACAGCACTCATTTGGAGAAAAATGCTATAACCAGATAAAGTAGAAAGTTGGAATTTATTTTTGCACCCAACTGATTTAAGTTCAAATCCCACTTCAACAGCAGAATCACCAGATGATTGTTGTTTGTTAACTGTCTTTTAGCCTCAGTTCCCCATCTGTAAAATGAAAATTAAAGCTTCCTATCCTGAAGACTTACTATTTTTAAAAAAAACTGTATTTTCTTTTGCCCAATTCAAAGTCTGATACTACATTCTCACAATCCCCTTAATCCTTTATTTGAATTATAAACAAAATATAATTGTATTCAAATAACAGGAATTCCCCAACCAATCATATAATGATGGCCTGATAAATCATGCTAAGTCAGGGAGTGGATTCCTACAACACCTTGAGCTATCCAATTCCATTTTAGTCAGGTGTGTTGTGTGAACCTGCCAATCAATCCTATCCACTTGGTTGGGATATTCTTTGGTTTATCCAGCAGTTCCTAATAGTCACTGTATTCCCCACCTTCTAACATGAGGCTGAAACAATAATATGAGAAACATACGTGAACTGCAGAATTCACTGCAAGAGATTTATTTGATGAATCTGGAACTTCAAAATTCATATCAGATAAAATAGATACAATTATGTGCATGCCTGCAGCAGAGACATCACAAAATAATAATTTCACCATCTGGAATTGGAATTCAGTTAAAAGACTTGTATAAAAATAACTTAATTATACTCTAATATTAACTATTGTTGAAGCCTGTGGACCACAATAAAGAATGAAACTACAATTGGAGTTAAAGGTATCAGTGGTTTAATATGTTTCTTTTAGTTACTTTGCCTTAACTCAGTATTTTTACCTCATGCCTTCCAGATGTGTTGGATCTCTAATCCCAAAAATGTGATCTTAACTTTGGAATTATGATCATTGACACAACCTCGAGAGTTCCAGGTTGAGAAAAGCTGATGTATCCAAATTTGACTTTTTTTCTATTACTTGTTTTTATCTCCAGATAAAAGGTAAAAGGCTTCACTTGCTGAACAGATAATGGTTGAGGCATCGTTGAACTATTCCTTCACAAAGATGAAGGATTAGGGTTTTCAAACTGTTTTTTTTTGGGGGGGAGGCGCTAAGTGGGGACTTTTCCTGCGTGATAGTACTGTAGCCTAAGCAGAAAGATGGTGGACTGAGAAGAGATTGAAGTGAAAATAATCGAATCTACTTTTCCTTCTTTATTTTAAACATATTCGTATTAAACACGCCATGTTAGTCGATGAAAAAAAAAATCAAGAGTTTATGCCTTTTAGTAAAAAATTGTTAATCGGAAAGACAGTACTCCTGAGGGTTTCCTCTTTTTTTTCTAATTCTAGGAAAGCCTAGAGTAGACCATAATAATACTTTTTAAAATCCCTCAACATTATTTCTCTTCCCGACCCTGAGTAAGTAAGCGTATTATTTCCTAACGCTTCGCATCTCTATACAATCGACTAATAAACGAGAAGAAAGGCAGGGGACTCAGCCCTGAATTGAAACCGAGTTTCTCAGAAAGTTGGGCGGGGAAAAGATTGCTGGAAGCTGATTGGTTACAATCAAATCGGACCTGAGTGGAACCCACACAGGTAGCGGTAATAGAATGAATGCACCTGAGTGGTGTATAAATGTTCGAGCTGTTAGCGACGCTACTTGCTGGTCGGATCTCTCTGCGTTAGGAGGATGGAAGGGCGGCGAGTGGAGGAGGTGGGGCCAAGGCTGGTGGAAAGTGCAATGACTTTGAAAGAAGATTTGCGGGTAGAATTGGGTGAGAGAGATGTCTTAAGAGTTGGTTTAAAAAAAAAATAGATAAAAGGGAGACCGTCATTTGCAGTGAAACGAATGAAATATGACTTAAACTTAAAGCTTAATTTCTAGAAAATAGATTTAAAATACGAGCAGGCGAGGAAGTATGTTAGGAACTGGGTATGGTTTATTTGTAGATAGGTAAGGGCAGTGCTTTTTTTGAAGAAAAAAAAGGTGCCGGAACTCACACGTTATACAACCGGCCTTGCCTACCCTACAAGGTTCCTTCCAAAAAAAAAAGGTGCCGGAACTCCGTTCTGGGCGTTCTATGAGAAAAAAAGCCCTGGATAAGGGCAATTTGGGGTGGCTTTGTAGTGAGGGAGGAACTCTGCACATGAGCAAATAATCTGAGGGACAAGTTTTATAATGGGGGGGGGAGAGTAGGGCGAAGTTATTTTGTAAATGCTGATTTTCAACTTGCCTGTTTGTATACGGTATTGGTCTTCCTCAACTGGATGCGCTCCCCATTTGTTTATATTCTGCACATTTAGCTTTAAACCCTGAAATTGTGCCCCTGTTATTTTAATCTTATACCTGCAAAGACAGGATGGAGAAAGAAACGCTGGCAGCAAAGTGTTTTATGGCTGTGTTCACACAACACTCTGAAGCAGAAATTATCCAGTCTCATTTTGGTGACACAGGACACAAAAAATGAAATTGGATAACTCTAGCTGTGTTATTAATAACTTCCATAGGTTGTATGAACCTGGAAAGCTGAGCTAATTGAGTTAGCCAGAGTTGAGCATATCCTGATATTTCCCTGGTGTATGCAGCAAAGCTAAACACATTCAGCCTGAGCTTATCCAAAACAAAGCCCCATGGTAAGCTCAGAAACGGTTGTCCTCAGCTGTGATTCAGAAAGACCATGAATCAAGTTTCCCATTAAGAAAATCCACAGTTGATTTTCCAGTTGGCAAATGGGGGGGCGGGAAGGGCTCATGAATAAAAGTAATTTATAATATTCTACTAAAACTTGGTAAAAGAAAACTGGTTCCAGTAAAATGAGAACAAATGTCTTTTTAAACTGTTTGTTAAAGGCAGTAACCATCAAGAAGCATTGAATGAGGTGGCCCAACAAAGCCAGCTACATCTGCCTTCCCTCTTCTTGGGAGCATCACCAGTGAAAGCTACCCCTGATATGCAGCCAAGCAGTTGCCAGTGGGACCCAGAAGCCATGCATGGTAAGTGACAAGATGCCACTGAACAATAAGTTGGAGGTCTGAGCTGTGTCCATCCTGACTCTTTCTTAGTCTGTTATCTAGTCTGATATCCTAGTCCAGTGGTGGCGAACCTATGGCACGCGTGCCAGAGGCGGCACTCAGAGCTCTCTCTGTGGGCACGCACGCCACCGCTGCCAGCAGCTTGCGCAGGTCCATTAGGCTGCCACCGCTGCCCAGAGCAGCAGCCCCACCAGGCACAAAGGAGGTGAAGCAGCCAGCTAGCAAGATTGAGTAGAGGTGATAGTAGAGCAAGCCAAAGGCCACCCCGAGCAGGGAAAGCCGGATCCTCATCAGCACCATGGCCCCCCAGTCCCAGCTAGGATTGCGTGCCTCCCCCCATCTATGCTGGGCCTCCTGCCCATCGTCCCATCCGCCAGAGACCCCCTGGATCTCCCCCAACCCTGCCCAGCCCCCGCAGGCATCCCCTCCATGAGCAACATCGAGGTGGCCATGCCCACTCCAGCCACGCCCACCCAATCTGCCATGACAACTGCAGCCATGCCCACCCAGTGGGCCACGCTCCCATGCCCCCCCTGAGGGCACCACAATGCTGATGCGGCCCTGGCACTTTGCGATAAATAAGTGGGGTTTGGGTTGCAGTTTGGGCACTCTGTCTCTAAAAGGTTTGCCATCACTGTCCTAGTCTCACCTGGGACAATGGTAATCCAATGCATTGGAAGGAAGCATCAGATTTGGGACGTGTGCTTTTCCTAGAAAACATAAATCTTTGTGTAGAGTGATTGTACAGAGTACAGAGTGATTATACAAAGATTGTATGAGCATACAATCTACACATATATAATCAATAATATAAATTTTAATTGATATATATATAATAGCAAGAGCACTTAGACTTAAATACTTCTCCATAGTGCTTTACAGCCTTCTCTAAGTGGTTACAGAGTCAGCATGTTGCCCTAGAAATCTGGGTCCTCATTTTACTGACCTGAGAAGGCTGAGTCAACCTTGAGCCAGTGAGAATCGAACTGCTGGAAGTAAGCAGAAATAGCCTACAGATGTGATGATTGAAATAAATTAGAACCTTTCTGGATTAAACAAAAAAAATCTTGGCTCCCTAACATTGTAGGGACTGTGGCAGTAATAGGCTAAGTCACCAAAGGTGTGGAATTTTCTTTTTCTTTTCCTTCTTAGAATGATCATACTTACGTGTCTTATCTTATGTAGATGCTATTCAGAAGAATCAAGAAACTCTGCAAATAGTGTTGACCAACCAGGATATGTTAAAGAATCTTGTGGATCAGGTCCAGAACACCATGTCTTCTATTGAGGATCGAATCCAAGCTATTGAACAAGAAATGAGCATCTTTGCTCAGTTCAACAAAGAAATCAATCAACTTGGAGATGAAACTAACTTCAGTGAGATTGTTTTTTACCCATAAAGTCCAATTACCATCCCAGTCCCCTTTCACTGATCTGACTTTAACATGTGTACTGTGCAACAGAAACAATTGTGATATTTGACTTGTATAAATATAAATGCTGTTGTTCCTAGAACCTGTTTAACAACTCTGTTTTCAGTTGGCTTACAGAGAATTCTTCTCTCCTGAATCAAAATGTGATTTATCCTAAGATACAATTAGCCTTGGTCTACCTCATTGTTTCTGAATTTCAGCCACTTTTAAATACTGTAAGTAGATTTCAACTCCTAGAATTCTCCCAGTGTAAGAGTTGAAATCCATGCATCCTAATGTTTCTAAAGCTGAGAAACATTAACAAGTTACCTAAAGAAGCCTCTTGCTATCAGGACATCTTGCCTGCATTATATGTAGTTAATAATCCTCAGCTTTCTGAATGTTTGTTCTGAAGGAGGCCTACACTGTTTCCTCTTCTGGGAAATGGCTTTAAAAATGCTATGCAAGAATCTTTTCTTTTCCTCAAGGTGGTACAAAAACATTTTTAACATCTGGAAAATTGGTCAGATATGAGCCAAATGAAAAATTCAGAACTGCCTTTTATTCTGTCCCCATTTTAGCCATGCTAGCTCACATACATAGCACCATTGGTTAATTCTAGTGTTAATTTTGGGGCAAACCTTCCCTGATCAGATTTCAACTGTGAAACAATATTGATGTTGAACTCTGGTGGTGAGTGACATTCTGTGGTAGTACCATATGATAGCTCTTTTTTGCCACATCCCCAGATTGCCTTACTTGGTGTAGAGTCTTGTGAAGGGCAGCCTGCCCTTGAAAAATATGAAAAATATGCTCTAAATGAACACTGGATTAAATGTATGCTATCAGAGGTGATGGTTCCAATTTATGGGTAGTTCCGTGAATGTACTTTGACATTAAACACAATGGAATGACATTTATGCTGTAAGTAATATTGCTGCCATTGATTTGGAAAAGTTTTCTTTCAGAGGTGTTGGTCCAAACTCTTTAAAAAGGCCCCTTTCCCAACAATATTTTTCCTAATCCAAATAGGAAAGAAAAGGCAATACCCACCATATCTATTTCTGTCTGTATTCTATTGGAAGAGTGGGGGCTGGATCAAAGCAAATATTCTTTCCAAAGATTTAGTTCCAGTAGGACTGGCCTAAAAACCAAATTGTCCATATCCAGTCCCTGTTGATTTAATAAAACTGCCAGTTCTGGGTTTGAGGTTCCATCTGAATATTTTTCCCATGTCAGACAGAACAGCTGGAAAATCTGCCTGGGTTGGAAATATCATATTTGATAAAAGTTGATGGACATATGGGCTCTCAGGTTATCTTCAGGTTTTAGTTTTCAGGGATGATTGTTCTTTTCATGATGTCCACCTCCTCCAAACTCGAAGGCAAATTGAATTGCTTCTGCTCTCATTGCAACACACTGGGAAAACTGCCTTGCTAGGAGTTACAAAAATTTTCCTCAGAGATGACACAAAATAATTGCTTGCTGGAATGACAGCTATGTTCCCACTGTGGGTTGCAGCAGGATTCTCCGTTCTCTTCCGCTCTTCCATTCTCCAACATTCAAGGAACATTCTTAGTTACTGAATGTGCTCATTTTTCAGCCATGCTAGCTCACATACATACAGTAGCACCATTAATTCTAGTGCTAATTTGGGGGAAATGCTCCCTTGATCAGATTTCAACTGTGAACAATATTGATGTTGAATTCTGGTGGTGCATTTGATGTAATCCTAAAGCAGTGGTGGCGAACCTATGGCACGGGTGCCAGAGGCGGCACTCAGAGCCCTCTCTGTGGGCACGCGCGCCGTCGCCCCAGTCCTAGGCCTTCAGCTGGGTTTTATAAAACCTTTTCGCTTTAGGCCTCCACCGCCGTGTGCAAAAAAAAAAAGATTCAATCAATCAGTCAATTTCAACTTCTCATGGGAAAAAAGATCTTGCAAAGTTGGAATTGATTGATTGAACTCCACCCAGTCTGCTGTTACCACCGCAACCACGGCCACCCAGTGGGCCACACCCACCTGGCACCCGATGATGCATAAGTGGGTTTTGGGTGGCAGTTTGGGCACTCTGTCTCTAAAAGGTTCGCCATCACTGTCCTAAAGAAAAGGGGGGGAGCAGAAATTGCTTATTTGTTGTAGGTGGCTCGGAGTGACTAGTTGGGAGGCTAATATTCATGTATTTGGGATCTAGGGTTGCCAGGTGTCCACTATTTGAGTGGACAGTCCACTTCTTTCACATTATGTTCACTTTTTTTTCACAAAATAGTGGACATTTTTTTTTATTCAAAAGCTTTATGATGAAATGGTACGTAATCTAAAGCTGTACAGTCTACTTTTTTTTACTACTTAACCCCCCCCCCCGCTTGTCCGCTATTTTTTGGAAGCAGACCTGGCAACCCTAGGGATTACCGTTGCTTATACCTCCGCTGACATACTCTTGAGAGGGTTTAGAAATTTAACCAAAGAAAAGTACTGATATTACTTAGTTTGGGTAATGAAACATCTGCAAGAAAGCAACCAAGCTCAGGCAGCACTCATTTCAACCCTCAACTACAAATATTCTCCTTTATTGAAAGAAACAAGCCTGTTTTGTAAAAGTGGCGA
>NW_015388942.1:80757-88257 GCF_001527695.2 Protobothrops mucrosquamatus
GGGGGGGAAATCGGGCCTCTGTCGAAGAAGAGTCGAATAAAGAAGCGGAGGGCAATCGTTTCCCTCCTAAAGGTCTTGGAAGCAGCGCGATTTATTCCCCCCCCCCATTTCATTTGGCTAGAGAGAGGCGCCGTCCTTTCTCCAGGCGAAATCGGTGTTTTAGGATTTGGTTTCGTCGCGTTCCTAATGGGCGTACCTATTCCTAGTAAAATGGCGTCGATGAGCCCCCATAGATGTGCACGACCTTTAGCAGACGACCCACATTTCTGAATTTACTAACACGGGATGTATTTTCTTACACACTTTGGATGGGAA
The DNA here is from genome assembly GCF_001527695.2 of Protobothrops mucrosquamatus. Lineage (NCBI taxonomy): Eukaryota > Metazoa > Chordata > Lepidosauria > Squamata > Viperidae > Protobothrops > Protobothrops mucrosquamatus. The sequence continues at coordinate 81,073 of NW_015388942.1, forward strand.
CGCTCCTTGGGGGAACTGCTAAAAGAAACGAGAGGCAGGGGCTGCATTCACACGTGCCTGAGCGAGATTCCCCAAGAAACGCAAGAAATCACTGCAACGTTTTTTCTTTGTAAGAGATTTCACAAACAGATTTTCAGCCAGCAGGAGGATGTTTTCATTTTGCTTTAATCCTCTTTTGGCTGATAACAAGAGGCGGTGTGTGTTTTGAAGAGTAGATCAGTTTCGTTTTCCTTTTCCGTTTCATCATTCTGGTGAGGTTTGGGAAATGGTCTGCCTATCAGCTGCCTGAAGTGATCTCAAGAGGAGGAGAATTATCCTCTTATTCCGAATCTCTGTGGACGTGTAAGTGCATTGTGTAGAGAGCAAAGACTGAGAGGGTTGCAGATCTGATGCCTTTTTGCCATTATCTTGGCCAGGTTAGGGAAGGCTGTTCTGCACCATGGAGGCCAAAGGTGAGTCTTGAGTTTTTATTGGTTCCTTCCCTTTGCTCATCAAAATTGAAAACTACCCTGGTGATTTGCAGATTAAATTACTATTGCAAGTTTTGACTGATTACGTATCGTTAAGTCATCTGCTCCTAGCAGTCACATAGATTGTGATGATTTGCCCCTCCTGACTTGTTTTCCCAACTGTACACTCATTGCCATTGTTAAGTTGGTGTGCATGTCTTGTTTGGTCTTCCTCTTGGCTTTCCTTCCACTTTCCCAGCATTGGAAGTTTTTCTAGAAGGTTAGGTTGAGTCTTCACATCATGTGTCCAAAGAGGATAATTTGAGCCTGGTCATTTTGTGTCTCAAATGAGAACTCTGGGATGATTGTTGGATGATCCATTGGTTGGTTTTCCTGGCTATCCAGGAGTCTTCTCCAACATAAAGTTGAAAGGCATCAATATTCTTCCTATTCTGCTTCTTAAAAGTCCCAACATTAGCTTCTATAGAGTGTCACGGAATACCATGGCTCGAACTATTCTGATTGACAGAATAACAGTTGGAAGGGACCTTGGAGATCTTCTACTTCAACCTCCTGGAGATCTTATACCATTTCAGACAAGTGGTTGTCCAATCTCTTCTTAAAGCCTCCAGTAATGGAGCACTCACAATTTCTGGAGGCAAGCCATTCCATTGATTAATTTTTCTGTCATGAAATTTCTCTTTATTTATTTTATTTATTTATTAATTTAATTTATATCCCGCCCTTCTCCTTACGGACTCAGGGCGGCTTTAATTCTAGGTTGCTTCTCTCCTTGATTAATTTCCATCCATTGCTTCTTGTCCTGCCTTCAGGTGCTTTAGAGAATAGGTTGACCCTCTCTTCTTTGTGGTAGCCCCTTATATATTGGAACACTACTATCATGTCACCCCATAGTCTTTTTCATTAGACTAGACACACCCAATTCCTGTAACTGTTCTTCATATGTCTTAGCTTCCATTCCCCTAATCGTCTTTGTTGTTGTTCTCTGCACTGTTCCTAGAGTCTCAACATCTGTTTTATATCGTGGCAAGCAAAGTATAACCTTAGAAATCTTCTTTAATGGCATTTTACTGGGCTGTAAGTGATCCCTAGTAGCATTAGAGCAGTGCCTTCCTCTCCCCACCCCATGTATGGCCTACACCGGGGTAGGCAACTTTGTCTTTTTTATGACTTGTGGACTTCAACTCCCAGAATTCCTGAGCCAGCTATGCTGGCTATGCCCCGGCTCAGGAACTCTGGGAGTTGAAGTCCACAAGTCATAAAAGAGCCAAGGTTGCCTATCCCTGGGGCCCTACAACTTTCATATTTGGGAAAGAGTTTGGAGAAATTGTTTCATATCCTTGGAAACAATGCTGTGCCAACACTCCATTGTCCTCTCTCTGCCCCTCTTTTAATACCAGTGGCTGCAGATGGTGTGCTCTTGTAGTTTTGAATGGTATTCCTGCTTCTGTTGCTGGCATTGTTGTAGTGACCTATGAAATTTCACAACTTCAATAACTTTTTCTGGCTATAAAGGTGGTTCTTGCGTTTGAACCTAAAATCGCACTGAACAAGTGGGACTTACGATGGCCCTCAAACTTGTAACCATTGCAATGTCCCTGCAGTCACGTGATTGCAATTTGGGTGTTTGGCAACAGGCGCCCAATTACAACAGTCACACTGATCCATGGTCCCTTTATTGCCATTTGCAACCTTCATTTTTGGCTTCCAACAAGCAAAGTCAACGGGGAAGCTTGCAGAATGTCACAAGTCACAGTCACGTGGCTTCACATTTAACCACCATATATGATTTAATGACCACAACTGGAACTGTTACTATATATCGCAGTCACATCATTGTTCAATTTACAACCAAGTTGCTTGGAGATGGAATTGCTGATCTCAACGGTGGTCATTAAGTGAGAACTACCTGTATCTTTCCTGTAATAGCTTGCATGAGGAGTATGTATTGCTGGGAAGAAGCAAGCATAATAGCAGTAAAGGGTCTCATTAATTAATGTTTAATCAGTGCAGGTAAACACGAGAGAATGACCACAATGAAATCATAGCAGTGACAATTAAACTGTGTTGTCACTAGATAGCCCTTTGTAGTTTTTGGAGGCCAAAATAATTAAAAATGTAAATATAGCTTCTGGGAAATATATATTATATATGTAGGTAGTCCTTGACTTATGATCACTCATTTAACAAACATTCACTTATGGTGTTAAAAAAATGTGATAACAGGTCCTCACACTTTTGACTTTCATAGTGTCCCCATGGTCAAAATTCGGGCACTTGGCAACCAGCGTGTATTTATGATCGCTGCAATGTCTTTCAGTCATGTTATTGCCATTTGTGACCTTCTCAGGTGGCTTCTGGCAAGCAAAGTCAATGGGGAAAGCTGGATTCACTTAATGACAATGGGGATTCATTTAATGACTGGTGATTCACTTAACGACCAAAGGCAAAGTGGACCATAAAATTGAACCCAACTTATTTAATGACTGCATCCATTAGTGATGGAAGTTCCCATTGTGGTCATAATAAAGGACTGCCTGTATAGCAGTGATGGCGAACCTTTTAGAGACCGAGTGCCCAAAAACTGGCCCCGCCCCCACTCCACCCTCCTGNCCCATCCCCCACCCCCATCCCCCGCCCCCACAGGACCACTCACCGCCTCCAGGGCCCGCCACAGATCGCCTAGGCAGCCCAGCAGCGCTATGGCAGCCACACCCTCTGCCTGCGCCCTGCAGCATCAACTGCATGATGGGGTGTGAGGGCAGAGCCTTGTCTACGCTGCCTGGCTGCCATGTCCTTGGCTGCGCTGCTCTGTGTGGGCCACGCTTGGGGGCGACTCTCCTTCAGGGGGGCTGCTGGAGAGGAGGGGGTCACAGGGGAAGGCGAGGTTGGGGCAACGGCATGTGTGCCCACAGAGAGGGCTCCGAGTGCCGCCTCTGGCACCCGTGCCACAGGCTCGCCACCACTGCTATATAGCATCTGACCAAGCTATTTTTGAATTTGTGTTTGGTAAGGGGATAAACTAAAGAGACAGGAGTCAGCCACCTTTTCAGTTAATGGGCAGTTTGACCTTGTGAGAATGGACAGTCTTCCCAAAATTTTCACCTGTTTAAAAGTTCAAAGAAAACCATTTAGAGCAGACATGTCAAACTCGCGACGTCACATGATGTCGCGCAACGTATCGGGCCGGTTTTGCCATTGCTGGCAATGGGGTGGGCGCGGCTTCCACGTGACGCGTCCGGCCCGTGGGCTGGCAGTTTGACACCCCTGATTTAGAGGCTTTGGCAGTACTGTGGCAGTTTTGGCAGTATGTTTGGTGCTGTTTGTGGCTTAGGAGTCCCTAATTCCAAACTCTTTTTTTTTTCCTTGACAGCTCTTGCCACTATGAAAGAGGAGAATGATCCCCCTCAGCCATTTCTACTTGATGAAGAAGCTAATGAGCTCAAACTGGTTTGTAAATCTTCCTACCTGAAGAAACTCTGGGGGCTCCGTTACAAAAATCAGTGTTACGATTATGCCACCGTCTTATGGCATAAGATAAAGAGCGGCATCAAAAATAATGTGTTCTGCTCCTCCCACAAGTACACAATGCCTCTCATCAAAAGTCTCACCTTGGCTTTCATCCTGGTGGGTTTGGTTGTTTTGTTATTTTCAACTTTTTTATTATCGGAGGTAGATAGGCTGGGTGCAATGTATCCATTTAGGAACAACGTGCCCCCCGGCATTGTCCACGCTAAAGAAGATAACACAGAAGCAGTCCCTAAAAATCTCACTGTGCCAATCCTGCTGGAAGCCAAGAAATCCAAACCGTCTTGTGAAGCCGTGGATAATTGCTTCGACAAAGCGATCAAGGAATTCATGTTGGAGCCGCCGATTCTACAGGAAAATGCCAAGATGATCCTCGAGTGTAACGGAACAAGGAAGGAGTTCGTGTCTGGAAAAGGAGAAAACTATATCGAGGTGTTCTGGGTGGACGGCCAAACGCATTACCGGGTCAGAGAAGCCAATTCACAAGTCTACGTGGCAAGGCTGGGGCGCCAGCCTTTACCACTCAGCCTTGGCAGCCTCTTGAATGTCTACCAACAGCTGGTCTCCCGTGAAGGATCAGAGGAGCTGCGGCGGTGCCTAAATAAGACCATAGAGGAATTTCCCAAGGAACCGCAAGCTGTGCAGAACGATGCCGTGTTGGAGGTCTCATGCGGAGGGAGCAATGTCACCTTCCGTTCGGAAGCTGGGAAGAACGAAATCAACGTATATGAAGATAAGCATGGGAAGGTTGTATTTAACGTAAAAGGCAAAGGATGGGCTTGGTGGGCCAGACTATTTGTAAGGCACTAAGTTAAGGAACGATATATCAGAGCTTTGTGGTTCTGCTGTAGGGACAAATGATTTACAGCAAATAGCCCTTGACTTACGATCACAACTGCTGTCGCTCAGCAAGGCAGTTGTTAAATTGAGTTTTGCCCCATTTTACAATCTTCCTTGCGTTAGTTGCTAAGTGAATCACTTGCAGTTGTCAAGTTTGTATCACGGTTATTAAGTGAGTCACTTCCCCATTGACTTTGCTTGTCAAAAGGTCGCAAAATGGGGATCACGTGACCTTGGGACATCACAACCTGTCATAAATGCATGCCGGTTGCCAAGCGTCCAAATTTTGATCACATGACCCTGGGGCTGCTGCAATGGCTGTGTGAAAAACAGTCATAAGTAACTTTTTTCAGTGCCTCTGCAACTTCAAACGGTCACTAAACGAGCGGCTGTAAATCGAGGACTACCTGTATTACAAGCAGAAACATCTCCTCACTGTACCTTCCCACATGCATGATTACTGGGATCCTACCAGTGTACTGAGCCTATCAATCATTTTGTTGCTGATATATTATTGCTTGTTTTACATAATCAGGACGTTTGATCAGTTCGTAATTGCAGAATTTCTTCTCTAAGTAAACAGCTGTAGATAAATCATAACTCCATATATAAAAAGTAATTAATGGTCAAACGTCTTGCAGGGCAATCGCTTTATCTCCAATCCAGGAATCCATCAATGCTGTATTTTCCATATTGTATTCTTCTGTTCTCTTTTTGATGATTGCTTAAATAAAGTTTTAAATTGTTACTGGGTGTCCTGTTCCTTCTATGGCCACGGGTAGGCAACCTTGGCTCTTTTATGACTTGTGGACTTCAACTCCCAGAATTCCTGAGCCAGCCATGCTGAGGGGAAAGGGAGAGTTTCCAAGCTGAGCCATGCTGGCTCAGGAATTCTGGGAGTTGAAGTCCACGAGTCATAAAAGAGCCAAGGTTGCCTGTTAGGATATGTTTTGGATACAGATTCTGCAATATTTGTATTAGAATGAAGATAAAAGGGAGCCAAGATGATTTTCCCCTGTCTCAGCACTTGCTTTTCCACAGCAGAAGGGTTTGGCAGTGATATTTGGTGGTCCAAGATGTCAGGGGGGGGGAGGAGAAAAATCTACCAAAAGAGAGCTGCTTTGCCCTGGGCTACCAGAAAATTGTTAATGATGTGAGTCTGTGAAGACTTCATAGAATATAGATATAGATATAGAAACAGATCCAGAAGATTATTAATAGAAAGGTTGAGTGGGAACACTGTACAGGTAGTCCTCGAATTACGAGCACAGTTGTGGCCAAATTTTTTGTTGTTAAGCGAGGCAGTTGTTAAGTGAGTTTTACCCCACTTTACGACTTTTCTTGCCACAGTTGTTAAGTGAATCACTGCAGTTGTTAAGTTAGAAACACGGTTGTTAAATGAATCTGGCTTCCCCATTGACTTTGCTTGTCAGAAGGTCGCAAAAGGTGACCTCAAGACACTGCAACCGTCAGAAATACGAGTCTGTTGCCAAGCATAGGAATTATCACGTGACCATGGATATGTTGCAACGGTCGGTGTGAAAAATGGTCATATGTCACTTTTCTCAGGGCCATTTGTAACTTTGAACAGTCACTAAATGAACTGTTGTTAAGTCGAGGACTACCTGTCCTGTAGATAAAAACAGAAGAAGAGGCACTGGGTAGAAACTGGAGCAAGCAAAAGGAACAAAGATTTTCTCAACAGCGTCTACGGCTTCTGGTAAAGTGGGAGAAAATTTACATTTTTGTACACCGTAGCTTGAACTGCTTAATTCAGAAACATCAGAAAGCTAACTCTAGAGTTGGAGCTTAAATCAACTAAATACTTGGTACAAAATAATTACCTGAATTGTTAGAAGAGTATAAACAAGAACAGTCCTGAGCTGTTGTGTGTAAAAGCAGATCTAAAGTAATATTGTTTGCCTGCTCTAAGAAAAATGCAATATTCATTGTATCTTGGTAACAGTCCCACTTAACATTCAAAGAGTGTTTCCTGTAATATCTTTCCAGTTTCCAAACTTGAATATAACTTTGTGCAACTCCAGATTTAACTAGCAAGAGAAATTTCTACTCAGAGATATTTTTTCTTCTGCTGGAATAAGCAGATCTAATGCTGTTTAAAGAACTGAATTATAAACATTATCACTGCCTCTGGCTAAATTTCAACTATAGTGCCACAGAGATTACTACAAATAATGTCATAGACTTCTTTGAAATAGGCCTGGTTTAATGTTTTTGAAAAATCGCAGGGGTTACATTGATGAGTAAAAGTAATAATATACTGTAGCAGACTGCTTGTGAAATTATTATTAAAGACCACAGACACATCTCATCCCAGATCACATCC
>NW_015388942.1:90757-134291 GCF_001527695.2 Protobothrops mucrosquamatus
TTGTGATGATTTGCCCCTCCTGACTTGTTTTCCCAACTGTACACTCATTGCCATTGTTAAGTTGGTGTGCATGTCTTGTTGCTGGTCTTCCTCTTGGCTTTCCTTCCACTTTCCCAGCATTGGAAGTTTTTCTAGAGGGTTGAGTCTTCACATCATGTGTCCAAAGAGGATAATTTGAGCCTGGTCATTTTGTGTCTCAAATGAGAACTCTGGGATGATTGTTGGATGATCCATTGGTTGGTTTTCCTGGCTATCCAGGAGTCTTCTCCAACATAAAGTTGAAAGACATCAATATTCTTCCTATTCTGCTTCTTAAAAGTCCCAACATTAGCTTCTATAGAGTGTCACGGAATACCATGGCTCGAACTATTCTGATTGACAGAATAACAGTTGAAAGGGACCTTGGAGATCTTCTACTTCAACCTCCTGGAGATCTTATACCATTTCAGACAAGTGGTTGTCCAATCTCTTCTTAAAGCCTCCAGTAATGGAGCACTCACAATTTGTGGAGGCAAGCCATTCCATTGATTAATTTTTCTGTCATGAAATTTCTCTTTAATTCTAGGTTGCTTCTCTCCTTGATTAATTTCCATCCATTGCTTCTTGTCCTGCCTTCAGGTGCTTGAGAGAATAGATTGACCCTCTCTTCTTTGTGGTAGCCCCTTATATATTGGAACACTACTATCATGTCACCCCATAGTCTTTTTCAATAGACTAGACATACCCAATTCCTGTAACTGTTCTTCATATGTCTTAGCTTCCATTCCCCTAATCGTCTTTGTTGTTGTTATCTGCACTGTTCCTAGAGTCTCAACATCTGTTTTATATCGTGGCAAGCAAAGTATAACCTTAGAAATCTTCTTTAATGGCATTTTACTGGGCTGTAAGTGATCCCTAGTAGCATTAGAGCAGTGCCTTCCTCTCCCCACCCTATGTATGGCCTACACCGGGATAGGCAACCTTGGCTCTTTTATGACTTGTGGACTTCAACTCCCAGAATTCCTGAGCCAGCTATGCTGGCTATGCCCCGGCTCAGGAACTCTGGGAGTTGAAGTCCACAAGTCATAAAAGAGCCAAGGTTGCCTACCCCTGGGGCCCTACAACTTTCATATTTGGGAAAGAGTTTGGAGAAATTGTTTCATATCCTTGGAAACAATGCTGTGCCAACACTCCATTGTCCTCTCTCTGCCCCTCTTTTAATACCAGTGGCTGCAGATGGTGTGCTCTTGTGGTTTTGAATGGTATTCCTGCTTCTGTTGCTGGCATTGTTGTAGTGACCTATGAAATTTCACAACTTCAATAACCTTTTCTGGCTATAAAGGTGGTTCTTGCGTTTGAACCTAAAATCGCACTGAACAAGTGGGACTTACGATGGCCCTCAAACTTGTAACCATTGCAATGTCCCTGCAATCACGTGATTGCAATTTGGGTGTTTGGCAACAGGCGCCCAATTACAACAGTCACACTGATCCATGGTCATTTGCAACCTTCATTTTTGGCTTCCAACAAGCAAAGTCAATGTGGAAGCTTGCAGAATGTCACAAGTCACAGTCACGTGGCTTCACATTTAACCACCATATATGATTTAATGACAACAACTGGAACTGTTACTATAAATCGCAGTCACATCATTGTTCAATTTATAACCAAGTTGCTTGGAGATGGAATTGCTGATCTCAACAGTGGTCATTAAGTGAGAACTACCTGTATCTTTCCTGCAATAGCTTGCATGAGGAGTATGTATTGCTGGGAAGAGGCAAGCATAATAGCACTAAAGGGTCTCATTAATTAATGTTTAATTAAACATTAAACATGGGAGAATGACCACAATGAAATCATAGCAGTGACAATTAAACTGTGTTGTCACTAGATAGCCTTTTGTAGTTTTTGGAGGCCAAAATAATTAAAAATGTAAATATAGCTTCTGGGAAATATATATTATATATGCAGGTAGTCCTTGACTTATGATCACTCATTTAACAAACATTCACTTATGGTGTTAAAAAAATGTGATAACAGGTCCTCACACTTTTGACTTTCACAGTGTCCCCATGGTCAAAATTCGGGCACTTGTCAACCAGCGTGTATTTATGATCACTGCAATGTCTTTAAATCATGTTGTTGCCATTTGTGACCTTCTCAGGTGGCTTCTGGCAAGCAAAGTCAATGGGGAAAGCTGGATTCACTTAATGACAATGGGGATTCATTTAATGACTGACCACTAAGTGAATTGCTGGTTCCCGTTTCACCTAGTATTTTAGCTCGGGTTGAATAAATTACTGACGTACGTAATCACTACCTTCAAGGGTAACACCAGTATTAGTTCCTGAGGGTTTATCGTCACTACCGCTTGGAAAATCTCTGGCTCACGGGTTTTTGACCGGGGCGGGGGTGAGGTGGGAGGACGGGGCGGGGGACTCTGCCCCCCATACCCCGCCCCCCCACCTACAGGACCACTCACTGCCTCCAGGGCCCGCCACAGATCACCTAGGCAGCCCAGCAGCGCTATGGCGGCCATACCCTCTGCCCGTGCCCTGCAGCATCAACTGCATGATGGGGCGTTGAGGGCAGAGACTTGTTTATGCTGCCTGGCTGCCATGTCCTTGGCTGCGCTGCTCCTTGTGGGCCACGCTTGGGGGCGACTCTCCTTCAGGGGGTCTGCTGGAGAGGAGGGGGTCACAGGGGAAGACGAGGCTGGGCCAACGGCACATATGCCCACAGAGAGGGCTCCGAGTGCCGCTTCTGGCACCCGTGCCATAGGCTCGCCACCACTGCTATATAGCATCTGACCAAGCTATTTTTGAATTTGTGTTTGGTAAGGGGATAAACTAAAGAGGCAGGAGTCAGCCACCTTTTCAGACAATGGGCAGTTTGATCTTGTGAGAATGGACAGTCTTCCCAAAATTTTCACCTGTTTAAAAGTTCAAAGAAAACCATTTAGAGCAGACATGTCAAACTCGTGACGTCACATGATGTCGCGCAACGTATCGGGCCGGTTTTGCCATTGCTGGCAATGGGGTGGGCGCGGCTTCCACGTGACGCGTCCGGCCCGTGGGCCGGCCGTTTGACACCCGATTTAGAGGCTTTGGCGGTAGTGTGGCAGTTTTGGCAGTATATTTGGTGCTGTTTGTGGCTTAGGAGTCCCTAATTCCAAACTCTTTTTTTTCCTTGACAGCTCTTGCCACTATGAAAGAGAAGAATGATCTCCCTCAGCCATTTCTGCTTGATGAAGAAGCTAATGAGCTCAAACTGGTTTGTAAATCTTCCTACCTGAAGAAACTCTGGGGGCTCCGTTACAAAAATCAGTGTTACGATTATGCCACCGTCTTATGGCATAAGATAAAGAGCGGCATCAAAAATAATGTGTTCTGCTCCTCCCACAAGTACACAATGCCTCTCATCAAAAGTCTCACCTTGGCTTTCATCCTGGTGGGTTTGGTTGTTTTGTTATTTTCAACTTTCTTATTATCGGAGGTAGATAGGCTGGGTGCAATGTATCCATTTGGGAACAACGTGCCCCCCGGCGTTGTCCACGCTAAAGGAGATAACACAGAAGCAGTCCCTAAAAATCTCACTGTGCCAATCCTGCTGGAAGCCAAGAAATCCGAACCGTTTTGTGAAGCCGTGGATAATTGCTTCGACAAAGCGATCAAGGAATTCATGTTGGAGCCGCGGATTCTACAGGAAAATGCCAAAATGATCCTCGAGTGTAACGGAACAAGGAAGGAGTTCGTGTCTGGAAAAGGAGAAAACTATATCGAGGTGTTCTGGGTGGACGGCCAAACGCATTACCGGGTCAGAGAAGCCAATTCACAAGTCTACGTGGCAAGGCTGGGGCGCCAGCCTTTACCACTCAGCCTTGGCAGCCTCTTGAATGTCTACCAACAGCTGGCCTCCCGTGAAGGATCAGAGGAGCTGCGGCGGTGCCTAAATAAGACCATAGAGGAATTTCCCAAGGAACCGCAAGCTGTGCAGAACGATGCCGTGTTGGAGGTCTCATGCGGAGGGAGCAATGTCACCTTCCGTTCGGAAGCTGGGAAGAACGAAATCAACGTATACGAAGATAAGCATGGGAAGGTTGTATTTAACGTAAAAGGCAAAGGATGGGCTTGGTGGGCCAGACTATTTGTAAGGCACTAAGTTAAGGAACGATATATCAAAGCTTTGTGGTTCTGCTGTAGGGACAAATGATTTACAGCAAATAGCCCTTGACTTACGATCACAACTGCTGTCGCTCAGCAAGGCAGTTGTTAAATTGAGTTTTGCCCCATTTTACGATCTTCCTTGCGTTAGTTGCTAAGTGAATCACTTGCAGTTGTCAAGTTTGTATCACGGTTGTTAAGTGAGTCACTTCCCCATTGACTTTGCTTGTCAAAAGGTCGCAAAATGGGGATCACGTGACCTTGGGACATCACAACTTGTCATAAATGCATGCCGGTTGCCAAGCATCCAAATTTTGATCATATGACTCGGGCTGCTGCAATGGCTGTGTGAAAAACAGTCATAAGTAACTTTTTTTAAGTGCCTCTGCAACTTCAAACGGTCACTAAACAAGCGGCTGTAAATCGAGGACTACCTGTATTACAAGCAGAAACATCTCCTCACTGTACCTTCCGACATGCATGATTACTGGGATTCTACCAGTGTACTGAGCCTATCAATCATTTTGTTGCTGATAGATTATTGCTTGTTTTACATAATCAGGACGTTTGATCAGTTCATAATTGCAGAATTTCTTCTCTAAGTAAACAGCCGTAGATAAATCATAACTCCATATATAAAAAGTAATTAATGGTCAAAAGTCTTGCAGGGCAATCGCTTTATCTCCAATCCAGGAATCCATCAATGCTGTATTTTCCATATTGTATTCTTCTGTTCTCTTTTTGATGATTGCTTAAATAAAGTTTTAAATTGTTACTGGGTGTCCTGTTCCTTCTATGGCCAGGGGTAGGCAACCTTGGCTCTTTTATGACTCGTGGACTTCAACTCCCAGAATTCCTGAGCCAGGCATGCTGAGGGGAAAGAGAGAGATTTCCAAGCTGAGCCATGCTGGCTCAGGAATTCTGGGAGTTGAAGTCCACGAGTCATAAAAGAGCCACGGTTGCCTGTTAGGATATGTTTTGGATACAGATTCTGCAATATTTGTATTAGAATGAAGATAAAAGGGAGCCAAGATGATTTTCCTCTGTCTCAGCACTTGCTTTTCCACAGCAGAAGGGTTTGGCAGTGATATTTGGTGGTCCAAGATGGGGAGGGGGAGAAAAATCTACCGAAAGAGAGCTGCTTTGCCCTGGGCTACCAGAAAATTGTTAATGATGTGAGTCTGTAAAGACTTCATAGAATATAGATATAGATATAGAAACAGATCCAGAAGATTATTAATAGAAAGGTTGAGTGGGAACACTGTACAGGTAGTCCTCGAATTACGAGCACAGTTGTGGCCAAATTTTCTGTTAAGCGAGGCAGTTGTTAAGTGAGTTTTACCCCACTTTACGACTTTTCTTGCCACAGTTGTTAAGTGAATCACTGCAGTTGTTAAGTTAGAAACACGGTTGTTAAATGAATCTGGCTTCCCCATTGACTTTGCTTGTCAGAAGGTCGCAAAAGGTGACCTCAAGACACTGCAACCGTCAGAAATACGAGTCTGTTGCCAAGCATAGGAATTATCACGTGACCATGGATATGTTGCAACGGTCGGTGTGAAAAATGGTCATATGTCACTTTTCTCATGGCCATTTGTAACTTTGAACAGTCACTAAATGAACTGTTGTTAAGTCGAGGACTACCTGTCCTGTAGATAAAAACAGAAGAAGAGGCACTGGGTAGAAACTGGAGCAAGCAAAAGGAACAAAGATTTTCTCAACAGCGTCTACGGCTTCTGCTAAAGTGGGAGAAAATTTACATTTTTGTACACCGTAGCTTGAACTGCTTAATTCAGAAACATCAGAAAGCTAACTCTAGAGTTGGAGCTTAAATCAACTAAATACTTGGTACAAAATAATTACCTGAATTGTTAGAAGAGTATAAACAAGAACAGTCCTGAGCTGTTGTGTATAAAAGCAGATCTAAAGTAATATTGTTTGCCTGCTCTAAGAAAAATGCAGTATTCATTGTATCTTGGTAACAGTCCCACTTAACATTCAAAGAGTGTTTCCTGTAATATTTTCCAGTTTCCAAACTTGAATATAACTTTATGCAACTCCAGATTTAACTAGCAAGAGAAATTTCTACTTGGAGATATTTTTTCTTCTGCTGGAATAAGCAGATCTAATGCTGTTTAAAGAACTGAATTATAAACATTATCACTGCCTCTGGCTAAATTTCAACTATAGTGCCACAGAGACTACTACAAATAATGTCATAGACTTCTTTGAAATAGGCCTGGTTTAATGTTTTTGAAAAATCGCAGGGGTTACATTGATGAGTAAAAGTAATAATATACTTGTAGCAGACTGCTTGTGAAATTATTATTAAAGACCACAGACACCTCTGATCCCAGATCACATCCAAGGTATTAGCTTAACAGTAAGATGGATTCTCTTATCATGCGAAGAGAACGGTTTTTTTTAGCATAATATGATGATTTAACTGAGATATTAAAATCACCCAGTTGAAGGTCTCGGTTATTTCAGGTTAACCAAGAGATAAATTCTTCAACAAGGTTGCTGATAATCACGATTAAACAACCAATTGGAAATTTCAGTTTTGCAGACTAGAAACTCAGATGAATCTAAAATCATTGTTAAAAGACAGACATTTGCAGATGTTCGTTTATAAGTAAGACCGAACATCCACCCTGATATTTTGGCCCAGGACTCGTAATAATTCAGAACTTCCATTAGCAAAGTATTGCTATGCTTAAAGTACCATCCAGACTTAGCCACAAATAAAAGAAGATTGTTAAGAACTTAGATTGAAACTGCCCTGGAAAAAGTGGGCTAGGACTGGTCCTCGCACATACAACTGTCACAGCCTCCCCGGGGTCACATGATCAAAATACAGGCACTTGGCAACCAGCATGTATTTACAATGGCTGCAGTGTCCCAGAGTCATGTGATTGCCATATGTGATCTTCCCAGATGGCTTTTGACAAGCAAAGTCAAGGGGGGGAGGGGAAGCCAGATTTGCTTAAGAACCATGTGGTTCACTTATCAACTGCAGTGATTTGCTTGAAATTTGTGGCAAAAAGGTCATAAAATCAGGTGACTCACTTAACAACGCCCTTGCTTAGGGTAGATAATGATTTTTTTTCAAAAAAATTAAGAAATCAGATTTTTTTTATTTAAATCGGATTTTTTTTATTTTTATCAAATTTATTTTAATAAAATGCTTTTGGAGTAAAAAAATCTATCTAAAGATAGCTTTCTATTTAAGATACATTAATAATTTAGTTTATTCAGCATGGAATGGAGCGTAATAATTAATAATAATAATAATAATAATAATAATAATAATAATAATAATAATAATAATAATAATAATAATAATAATAATAATAATAATAATAATAATAATAATAATAATGATGATAGGATGCTGGTAGCAGCCAGTGTCAACCATCAGCGCCAGCCAATTTGAATGCTCAGTTGACTTGAGGTTCATGTCTAATGAATAAAAGATTATTATTATTAATAATAATAATAATAATAAAAGTTGGAAGGGATCTTGGAGGTCATCTAGTCACACTTACGTAGCATGACGCTGTATATTCTGCAATATTTACATTTTTGGTAAACTCATTCAATGAATCCAAGCTCTGCAAGCTGAGATAACATTCACTGCATTGATGCATTCACACAATTTCACAGTAACAATGAGATAAATCATAAAACAAAATTCAGGAATATTCCCTTATCCCATTGTTTTGCAAATCTTATGTACACTACAAACTGTGTGATTGTTTGAAGAGAAATGCATCTATACCAGGCTTTTAAGTGTGAGGAGGAAGGGCAAGCTGTAAAAATGAAAGTGAAACTTTCTAAGCAGCTTATAAACCTTGTGATCTTTCTGCACATAGCTTGAAGTGCTTTATTCCTCCCTTGAGGAGCAAAATGGCAGCAGGCTGTAAAAGAGACCCAGTTTGGGAATATTTTAATGAAGTTCCACTACCTACAGCAGTGGTTCTCAACCTTTTTAATGCCGCGACCCCAACCGGTCGTAAGTCGAGGACTAAACCGGTCGTAAGTCGAGGACTACCCAACCGGTCGTAAGTCGAGGACTTTCCCTGCCCGGGAGCGCCGCGCATGCGTGGCTCCGCCCCCTGCGCCAGCCGAGGCGTAGCTGGCAAGCAGCAGAGACGGAGCAGGCCGACCACCAGCTGTCCCAGCCCAAGGGAGGTAAGGCACCTCGGCCTTTTCCCCTTTTTTTACCGTCTGTCGGAACGAACCGCTGGGGGCACTTTACCAACTAGCTGGGGTTTACCCCAACGCTGGGTATCCAACTCTTGGCGACTGGATGTCCGTTTCGTCCATACGTACGTTTTACGTTCGTTACGTTGTTTCACTGTATTCCGGACCACCGGGCTTACTTTGTTGTAGTACTCTTCAGCTGTGATGAAAGGACCATGTTTGAAGAGGCAAGACCTTCTGGTTGGTAAACTGTTTTTATTTCACCATTTTTATGCAGTTGCCAAAAAAAAAGAAATAATGAGTTGAAATATGCAAATATTCTTTTTTAGGCTGTACTGTGTGTGAATACAATGAGAAATTCACAATAAGCATACATGGTTTAAATAATAAAATAACAGCCTTTTTGACTTTTTTGTTTTGATGAAACCACCATCAACATAAAAGATTCTGAAACTATCCACTTTCTAAATTGCCATTATCTTGTTCTACAGTTTCAGAGTTCTCTCTCCAGGATAGTGCATCAGTCACATCATTTACAAATATCCGCAATATATCACCATCCTAAGAGAAAGAAACCATTTGGAACCACCACCATAGATAAGTTTGTGATAAAAACTAGCAGACTAGAAAAAGAGTTAATTGATGAAAAAATTGCTCAGTTTGTTTATGCAACAAACTCTTCTTTCCGTCTGCTTGAAAACCCACACTTTGTTAATATGATTCAGTCACTGAGACTCGGATACAGTCCACCAAGTAGATTAGATGTTGCAGGGAAACTGCTGGATAAAGTATATGATGAAGAAATTATGCAATGTGCAACAAGTCTAGAAGGTACAATTGTTAACCTAAGTCTTGATGGGTTGAGTAATGTCCACAATGATCCTATTATATGTGCTTATATAACAACGGAAGAAGGGAATGTATTCCTTGCAGAAACAATTGATACTTCAGGAAATGCACACACAGCAGCATACTTAGAAGAAGTAGCAGCAAAAGTTATAACATGCGGGGGGAAAATTCAGATGTCAAGTTTGGTCACAGACAACACTGCAAATGTGTCCAAAATGAGAAGAATTTTAGAATAACATGGAGAAACTACCAAGCTAATAACATATGGTTGTAGCGCTCATTTGATGTACCTCCTAGCCAAAGATTTTCTGTGTCCCAGAAATAGAGTAATGTTGTTGAAATTGCTAAATACTTCCATAACAATCATTTTGCAGCATCAGGTCTGAAAATAATGGGTGGAACCAAGCTAACGCTCCCACAAGATGTTAGATGGGACTCTGTAGTGGACTGTTTTGAACAATATATAAAAAACTGGCCTATTTCTGATGATCATTTGTGAGCAAAATTGAGAAAAAATAGATGGCACTATCATAGCCAAAATCCTCAACATTGGACTTAAGAGAAATGTTAAACATGTGCTGAGAATCCTGAAACCCATTTCTGAAGCTTTAAATAAAATCCAGAAAAAATGTTGTTTTATTGATGATGCTGCTGAAATTTGGAAGGAACTGAGTGAGCTCTTAAAAACAGAACCTCACACTGACAAGCAGAAATTACAAGATTTAAAAAAGCGAATGGGACAAGCACTGTCTCCAGCTCATTCTCTGGCAAACGTTGTCAATATCTGGTACCAGGGTCAAACCTTAAGTGCTGAAGATGTGGAGTTAGCCATGACACGGATATGCAGCAATTATCCATCTCTAGTGCCAACTATAATGAACTTCAGAGCTAAGGGGGAATCATTCAAGAAATATATGTTTGCTGATGAGGTTTTAAATAAAGTTTCACCAGTGAACTGGTGGAAGTCACTTAAGCACTTGGATTCAGAAAGTGTTGAAGTAATGATTTCGCTTTTAACCGCGGTGGCCTCTTCTGCTGGCGTTGAAAGAATATTCTCTTCCTCTGGACTTGTTCACTCTAAATTGAGAAATCATCTGGGGCCTGATAAAATAGGAAAGCTTGTTTTTCTTTTCCAAATCATGAACCAACAGGAGAACGAAGATGAAAATGTGTGAGCTGCAGAAGACCCTGTTTGAAGTGTTTTTTTTAATGTTGACCCAGCTGATATATTCAGTTTAAGTTCTTTTGTTTGCTGTTTCAAAGATACTGTGTTTGTGCACTTCAGTTACTAAACATTGATGTTTAAGCAAATAGAAGAATATCTAATGTTATCGTTTTAATTAAATAAAAGAATTTGAGTAGTTCTCCAACTATGTGTGATTAACCTGTTGTTGTTAATTGCGAAGTCGTGTCCGACCCATCGCGACCCCATGGACAACGTTCCTCCAGGTCTTCCTGTCCTCTACCATCTTCTGGAATCTATTTAAGCTCATGCCTACTGCTTCAGTGACTCCATCCAGCCACCTCATTCTCTGTCGTCCCCTTCTTCTATTGCCCTCAATCTTTCCCAGCATTAGGCTCTTCCTTCTCATTTGGTGGCCAAAGTACTTGAGTTTCAACTTCAGGATCTGGCCTTCTAAAGAGCAGTCAGGGTTGATCTCTTCTAGGACTGACCGGTTTGATCGCCTTGCAGTCCAGGGGACTCGCAGGAGTCTTCTCCAGCACCATAGTTCAAAGGCCTCAATTCTTTGTCGCTCAGCCTTTCTTATGGTCCAACTTTCACATCCATACATTGCAACTGGGAAAACCATGGCCTTGACTATACACACTTTTGTTGGCAGGGTGATTAACCTATTAACCTAAAATTGGTTCTGATATCGCTGTTTTACTAACCTGGCAGCTTATTATTTTAAATAGGAAACCTTCATTTTGTTTGCAAATAATAATATTAAAGATTCTAACTACCAGCAAGAATGGGTCATTACATTTAAAGAGCACCTGTCATTTCAGATCCATCATGGCAGCGCCTGTTAGCGGGCATCCACTGATCTGCTGTCCACCACGTCCCTCACCTTGTTGTGTCACTGCCGCATCACCAGCCTTCCCATTAAAGTGAGTGGGACTGTCGGCGAGTCAACAGCGGGTCAGAGGAGAAGCTGCTGTGGGACAGAGATGACAGTTGCTCTTTAAAAATTATGATTTAAATCGAGTTGATTTAAATCAAGCCTTTTTACGAGTGATTTACAGTAAATCGTGATTTAAATCAACTTGATTTAAATTAAATCAAATCCATCCTTGTTAGGAAGGGTCCCAATGGTGACCATAAGTCAAGGACTAATCTTAGTCTGTGCTTGCCTAGTTCTAGAATTTCCAAATTTAACTTTTCCAATAAGAAAAGCTTGCTTTCTCCCTATCCTAATTGACACAACGTATCTCTGTCGCTGAGCTTAATGTTTGTCTTTACATTCCTTTCTTATCTGTTACATGACCCTTTGTTTCTCTGTAATAATAAAGCTCTATCTTCCCTTGTAAAGTGGCATTAGGTTTTTCTAACAGGCATTTAACTCCAAAAGAGAATGCATCCCAAACTTTGGAAAGATAGCCGCTAATTTATAAACATTATTAAAATTCCTACTGTCTTGACACAGAGATGAAGAACAAGAATCTGGTTTCTGATCGTGAAAGGGCAGGACTGTTTAGCAAGCTAAGATTTCCAGAAAATAAAAGATTCTTTTTTGAATATGTACCAAATGATCAGAAGAAACAGGGCAGTATTGATGCAGAATTACTTCTAAATAGAGAGGGGTAAATACATATAGTCCTTGACTTATGACCACAGTTGAGCCTCAAATTTTCTTTACTAAGCAAGACAGTTAAGTGAATTTCCCCCCATTTTACAACCTTTCTTGCCAGGATTGTTAATTACCGCAGTTGTTAGTAACATGATTGTTAAAGAGAATCTGGTTTCCTCATTAACTTTGCTTATCAGGTCTGAAAAGGTGACCACGTGACCCCAGAACACTGCAACCATCATAAATATATGCCAGTCGCCAAGCCTGAATTTCGATCACATGATTACGAGGATGCTGCAAGTCATGTGAAAAACGGCCACAAGTCCTTTTTTTCAGTGCCATTTTAACTTAAAACAGTCACTAAACATGTGGTTGTAACCCAGGGGTGTCAAACTCAATTTCACTGAGGGCCGCATCAGCATTGCGGTTGCCCTTGGGGGGCTGGGTGGGTGTGGCCAGGGTGGGTGCAGCCTACTGGGTGGCGTGCATGGAGTGGGTGTGGCTTACTGGGTGGGCATGGCCAATTCTACATCATTCGCGTCAAAGGTGCCTATGGGGGCCTGGGCAGGAGTAGGACAGATCTGAGGGTCTCTGGCAGAAGGGGGTGGGACTGGGGCAAGTGCCAAGGCATGGTCCACCAGGGCAAGTGCCAAGATGGCCATCACAAAATTGTACATTGGCTCCCTGCTGGCCTGGGCCAGGACCAGGGCCAAGGCAGAGGGGGCCGTTCCCTCACTGTTTCCAGGATGGCTTCGCGGGCCACATGAAACCACTTCGCGGGCCGCATCCGACCCCCGGGCCTTGTGTTTGACATGTCTGTTGTAACCTGAGGACTTCCTTTAGGAAAGTGTAAACAACATTCACTACTGAAAAAACTTGGGACGTCTCTGAATTTTAGCATAAAAATTCTTGGAAAGTGCTGCTTGCTTAGTGAATGTTAATTCTTTTATCAAGCATTGGCTGCACTTTTCTTTCCTTGTGCGTTTGGGAATTTATTCCCTCCTCTGAGCTCCATCAAAGGTTGTTCTTCCCTCTGCTTTCCTTCCCTTCATTTCCCAGCTGATCCTTTCCTTCCTCTCACTTCTGGATCAGAGCATGTGTGTATTCTTGTGTCTCTGGGTTAACAGTTGTTTGTGTGGGTGAGAGAGAATAAGCAATGTAGGTGAATGGGATCCACTAGTTTTCTGATGATGAGGTTATCCATTCGGCTGAGTCCAACTCTTGTCAATTCTATGGACCAAGTCACTCCACATCTTCCGATCTTGCACTTCTTCTTTGAGTTTTTCTATGTTCTGGCTGGTGTCAGCTTTGATGGCGTCCAGCCATCTTGTTCTTTGGCAGGCTGGGTTTCCTTTTACCAATTAACTCTTTCTAACCCAATTGTTTTCTCCAGTGAGTTCCTCCGCATGACATGGCCCAAGAGACACAGTTTCGTGATTTTTGCCTTCTAGTAACATGTCTAGTGTTATGCGCTCCAGTACTTGCTTCTTAGGCACCTTTACTATCCAGGGAAGTTACTATTCTGAAAGGAATATTTTATTACACAAGGAATTTTATTTATTTATTAATTCAATTAGTATTTATATTTTTATTCTGGGACTGAGATTTTTTTTTTTTAAGGAATAAATTTGTTAGGAAAAATCCTAGTGTGGCATATCTCAGCTCACGGCCAGAACATTTTCAGCTGATCTTTCCATTATCATTTCTATAGCAATCCCTTTTTTTGTTGTTGTTGTTGTCTAAAATGATCTGTGTTGAACTTCGAAGTTTTATACTTTTGGCTCGTCTCAAATCTGAAAGTTAAACCTTGATACTTTCTATACGAAGTATTCAGAATTTCATGCATAATTTGAAGAGAAATCTGATCTAACGGTGAACATTGAGAACTAGTTAAGGACCTGTGATTTCCCCCTGCAACTGTTTCATTTGGAATTCCTTTATCCAGAATAAAACCTTGGTAGCTAAACGAAGGCAAGTGAGGTTCCTTTATCAAAAGCTTATATTATTTTTGTTAGGGTGGTGGGTTTTTTTTTTTTTTTTTTGGTCAAAGGAGCAGGCAAAAGAATTGCATACACATAAAGGCACGAAATACCTTCCACTTTATTATTTTGCATGCTGTTTAACCACATATTTGCTGTTATCTTTTCCTGTTTGTATTTTAAAAACATTTTGCCCAAACAATACAAAGCAAGACAGGCTTTCTTTCAAAGGGAGGTAGCCTTCAATTGCTGCTGCAGGTTATATTGGGATTAAAGTTTCCATGATGTACAACCGTTGGCCATGTTACATGGGAACTGTATAAGCTGTCCCCTAACAAACATAGAGGGCAATAGGTTAGCAAAGACTAGCCTGAGAGAGATCAACACAGATCCTGTAGCTAACAGGGCGATGACACATCAGTCAACCCAATTTACCTGGACTCTGAATATGCAAACAGTTTTTGGCTTTTGTCCAATGCCCATCTTCTCAAGAGAGATGCAGTTGAATAATGGGGGAGGAGAAGATAGGTGGGAAGCTTTACACTGAAAATGTCCTCCTGTGTCTATTTTGGCTCAGCTGTACCTGTCAATGGGCGCTAGAGGTTATACTGAAGAAAGAACAGGACTGGCTATTATATTTGTGGCGAAATACTGGAAGACATTCAAATTCCACCGAAAGTGACTGTATATTTGACTTCTGACCCCTATTTTTTTTTTTTTTTGAAATCTGGTATTTCCCTGACTAGGCAAATGCCATAAGCTATTGGTCTCACCCTCCAGGTAAGATGGCCAACACTCAACTTACCTCTGAGGGAGTCTACTTGCATCTGATAAGGTTACATAGCTGAAATATCACAGGCAAAAAAACCCCCTATGAACTGAGAGAGATTGTGCACTAGCCCTTCTGATGCAATCGCAATGCCTTCAAATCATAAGACATACCAGAAAGCAAATTAATATCGTGATTGATTCAACACTCGTTCTTTCAGAGGCCACCTCTGCCATTTGGTTGCAGTCACAAGTCTGAAATGGTATAGGGCACGGGTCGGCAACCCGCGGCTCTGGAGCCACATGTGGCTCTTTGAGCCTTCTCCTGCGGCTCCCAGCCTCCTCCGCCATTTGCAGAGAGAGACAGAGAGGCGCTTGCGCTTCCCTTCTCTCTCTCTCTCTCTCTCTCTGTGTGTGTGTGCGTGTGTGTGTGTGTGTGTGTGTAAAAAAGAGAGTGGCCTCACGCTGTTCTCAGACAAGCTGAGAAGCCTATTGGGCAGGGCTCATGCCTTTGCTGCGTCTCAGCAGGAAGCAGAAAGCAGCAGCTCTCTCTGTGTGTAAAAAAGAGAGTGGCCTCATGCTGTTCTCAGACAAGCTGACAAGTTTATTGGGCAGGGCTCCTGCCTTTGCTGTGTCTCAGCAGGAAGCAGGAAGAAGCAGGAAGCAGCAATTCTCTCTCACTCACTCACTCTCTCTGAGTGGGAGAAGAGGACTGGCAGACCAAGGGCAGGAGAGAGCCAGCCCAATGTGTGTCAGCTTGTCGGAGAACAGCGTGAAGCCAGCTTGCCAGGTGAGCAGAAGATCGGAGAGAGGGAGAGAGAGAGAACTCATGCACAGCAGCCTCTATTTCTTTTTAATTAAACTCTTCAATCAAGCTCCCCCCCTCCTGTGTTTTCCAGCTCCCAGTGTTTTCTTTGCTCTGGGAAACGGGTCCAAGTGGCTCTTTGAGTGTTTAAGGTTGCCGACCTGATATAGGGTTTCCTGCCTGAGCGGGAGGTTGGACTAGATGACCTCCAAGGTCCTTTCCATCTTATTAAGTGAATAAAAAAGCTTCAGCAATCCACTGGTGGCTTTGAACAATCAGCTTGGAGAGAATTATTTCCTTAGCTTCCCTGGCTTATATAGCATTCTCACTATGCACTATAGTTTCCTCCTATTCTGCATCCACTCGACCTGCCAGTAAAAACAGACTGTCGAGTAATAGATCATTCCCCACCATTTATACAAGCAACAGTTAAGCCTGGTTGTAACCCCTTCAAAGGGAGAACCCCTCCCTCTACAGTGCACAGAAGAGCTAGTTACCTTTCCCACATCTGACCAGCCTGGCCCATCGCCGATGCAATCTTATATGGCTCGTTGCCGAACACTATACTAAGCTTAAAAGAGGTTTTCTTCCCCCAGATGCAACTGCGATCCAAAATTTCAGAAACTGAAGTTGCAGATTACAGAAAAGTACAAGGTCTTTGTCGCCCCTTAGCAAAGGTTTGCCTTCTCCAAACCTTTCCTAGTGTAACGTCACCTTAATAGCTTTAGAAGCCTAACGTTAAACACTAGGTGTGGAAGCTCTTCCCTTCTGCGATGCTTCGCTTCTTCTGGTTGGGGACGGTGTTGCAGGCCACTGACGCCGGCTCACTTTCCCACAGAGAAACCGAGTTGAAAAAACTCTCTCTACACAATTTAAGAGCTAAGCGTAGCAAAGGAAGGTGGGGATTAGGTCATTTCCTTATTCCCAGTCCGTGGGCGACCGGAGGACTAAGGGGGCCGCATTTTTGCGCCCAGCTCGGATTCCCGGGTAGAAAAAAGGCCAAAGTTTCTCGGTGAAAGTATCGGTAAAAGTATACATATGGGAACGGTCCGTCACGTTGTAGAAGGAGAGCTTGCCTGCCTCGTAGTCCAGGAAGACGCCTACTCGCTTAGGCTTGATAGTGATGTGCAGCGGAGTGAACGGGGTTGTGGTAGCTGCGTATTTCTCTCCATTGAGTAGCCGTACCCGCCAATAGCCAGTCTCTGGGACAGAGGTTGTTTCCCCCTTACGGCTTACTGAGTCCTTACAAACCCCCAGCGCCCAATGAGTCTTTTCTCCCACCTCTACCTCCCAGTAGTGACGGCCTGAAATAAAACCTTCTGTGGCCAGCACACAAGGATAGATTGTAAAACGTTTTGGGCTATCGGGCAGATCTCGCAAGCGCTGCTCCACAAACTTGACGCTTTTGCGGTCCTCGGAGAGCAGCAAGTTGGGGTGAGCCGTTTCCGGGTCAAGGGTCAAATCTCCTGCAGAAAAAAAAGGACATATGTTTGTCTCTGCCATTTCTCTTATGATTAGACTATTACAGGAGAAATCCCCAACCTTGGCCACTTTACAACTTGTGGACTTCAAGTCCCAGAATTCCTCAGCCAGGCAGTTAAAAGTATAAGAAATCTGTTATGATATAAGCCATGTGGCAGCTGGACTAGTTTTCTGAGGAAATGCCCTTTATTTACAAAACGTTTAAACTGGATAACATGACTTTCAATTTGCCTTCCAAATTTGGTACCTTCTAGAAGATGTATTGTGATAGCAAATTCTCAGGAATACATCTGTAAAATAACAGATTGTAAAAGGCTGATCTACATTATAGAGTAGAGTAGAGTAGAGTAGAGTAGAGTAGAGTAGAGTAGAGTAGAGTAGAGTAGAGTAGAGTAGAGTAGAGTAGAGTAGAGTAGAGTAGAGTAGAATAGAGTAGAGCTGGAAGGGACCTTGGAGGTCTTCTAGTCCAGCCCCCTGCTCAAGCAGGAGAACCTATACCATCTCAGACAAGTGACTGTCTAGCCTCTTTTTAAAAAATCTCCTTAGTTATTTTTATTTTACAGCATTGTATGACAGATCATTAGAGGTATTGGAAGATCCAGTTGACAATTTTTCTGATTAATGCATTTTGCCCCAAAGCATAACCCAAGGGAAACAGCAAGGAAACACTGACAGACCTGAGATATCACTTGGCTTGTCACCAATGCATCTTTCATGTTCTTATGTGCTTTTCAGATAAATGGAAATATAACTCTCCTCTGCTTAGAAAATGACTACATTTTGTCCAGCTTTCTTCCTTTGTCAAGACTCACATTTTTCCACATTTAAGAACAGGTGAATCTACCAAGTGCTTATATTATCTCTTTTCAAATGCTATCTTAACTCTCCATGCCAATCTAGGATCTTTTCCGGGGACGTGTCTGTGTACACGGGGACAAAACCATGCGTATTCAAACCCAGTCTGCCAAATTCATCCTGAATACAAAGTGTCCCTGGCATCTGAATGAACCACCTCACCCTATGAGCAAGGCTTCTAAGTCCTACAAGCCATAATCCAGTGGTGGCGAACCTTTTAGAGAGCGAGTGCCCAAACTGCAACCCAAAACCCACTTATGCATCTTCGGGTGCCGGGTGGGCATGGCCCATTGGGTGGATGTGGCCAATTGGGTGGGTGTGGTGCGGTGGTAATGGAAGACTGGGTGGGACTAAAAAGTTCAATCAATCAACTCCAACTTTGCAAGATCTTTTTTTCCCCTGCAAGAAGTTGAAATTGACTGAGCTTTTTTTTTTTTTTTTTTTGCACACGGCGGTGGAGGCCTAAAGCGAAAAGGTTTTATAACACCCAGCTGAAGGCCTAGGACTGGGGCGACGGCGTGCGTGCCCACAGAGAGGGCTCTGGGTGCCGCCTCTGGCACGCGTGCCATAGGTTCGCCACCACCTCCATAATCAGTCCATTTCAACATCTAGCACATTTAAAATCAAAAAACCCTATTAGAAAATACAAAGCTGACATTGTGCAGCGCAAAACAACAGCACCTCTGGACTCCACAAGCTTCCTTAGAAAACTGATGGTTTTGCCTGGAAATGTGCCACATTCTCCAGAAAAAGAGAAAAAAAAACATTGGGAGCAGGAAGTGCACCCCACAGGAACAGTCGGAGGCAGCAGGCAGCCTTCTAGTAAATGAGCACTTTGTAATGGTTTAAATGCCCAGGATGATTATTTCGTGAATGGGCAAGTATAGATAGTCCTCGCTTAACAACCATTTGTTCAGTGACCATTCAAAAATTACGGGCCTCACCCACCCAGGGCACTCTGCACTCCACTTAATCACCATGCCTGGGAAAGTCAGGATGCAGTCATAAAGTGAGGCCATGTTGTGACCTGCTTAATGACCTCAACTTATAACCAAAATCCCAGGCTCAACCACGAGTGTAAGTCAAGAGCTGCCTGGAGCCATTTTACAAGACCTGCCAGATTCCAGATGTGATCATCAGATCAAAAGGTGAGTCTTTCTCCCTTAAAGCTCTTTCCAGCCACGTGGAAAAATACTGGATGCAGCGTTGTTAACTCACCTGTGAGCCTCTTAATAATTTTGCGCAGGACGAAGTACTGTCTTGGGAAATTGTAGAAATTTTTTTCCAGCTCAACGGAGACCTGACTTGACTCGTGGGCTTGTGCCTCTTCACATCTGCACAGAAGAGAACAGAACAACTGGGTAAAAGCCAGTCAAGCTCAACTTTCAGAATGCCCCCCCATTTTTATTTATTTTTATATAGATTTTATTAGTTTTTATAAGGTTAGGGATAAGGTGGGGTCGGGATTAGGGTTGGGATTTGGGTTAGGGTTGGGGTTGAGGTTTTTCCAAATAACATTTTCAATATTTAGCAAACAGCATAATGTCTGGATACATGTATTTAACTAACAATAATAGATATAGTTAATTATCATAAACAATATGTTAATTAATCGCTCAATAGCCTTCTTCTTGCTTATATTCAAAATTACATATCACGTTCCTTTCTCTCTGACTCATTTTTCTAACCAGCCCCCCCCCCTTTTTTTTAACAACAGCCTATCTCTGCCTAATTAAGACTGAATCGGGCCTCCTAGTCAAAGCTGATAAACACACTACACTATTGAAATAACTTTTGCTACCACTACAGGTAGTCCTCAATTTACAACAGTTTGTTTAGTGACAGTACAAAATTACAACAGCACTGAAAAAAGTGATCTATTACCATTTTTCACACAACCACTGTAACATCCCCATGGGCACGTGATCAAAATTTGAACGTTTGGCAACTGGCATGTATTTATGATGGCTGCGGTGTCCTGGGGTCATGTGATCACTTTCTGTGACCTTCAATGGGGGAGCTAGACTGACTTAACAACTGTGTTACTAACTTAACAACTGCAGTGATTCACTTAACAGATGTGGCAAGAAGGATCATAAAATGGGGGACATCTCACTTAACAACTATCTGGCTTAGCAAAAGAAGTTTTGAGCTCCGTTGTGGTCGTTAGGTCGAGGGCTATTTGCAATCAATTTGGATCAAGGAAGATCTGATAAGCTACACATCTTGAGCTGTTTCACATCTATACCTTTACTGAACCGGATTTCAGAGTTATTATCCTAAGGTGGCCAAAGACACAGAAACATAGAAAATTGACGGCAGAAAAAGACCTAGCAGTCCATCAAGTCTGCCTTTTGAGTTTTTGTTTTCTTATTTATTTATATCATTTTAAATTATTATTTATTTTTACTTTATTTTATTTATGAACTGGATGTTATGGGCTTACTGGTAACATCAAAAAAGATGGTACAATGTCACTAACTATTATTTTATTAACTTATTGCAAATAACATTCACGTTAAGTCAAATGGACTTTTTTCCTGGTATTATTTTTTTAGTTTTTTGAAAAATGGCCCCAGAATGCAACTCAAAGCCCAACTAATATAGTAAACTTCACTAAAGACTGTGAATCTGGGTGCCTTAATTTCAATTTCAAAAAATTAAATGAAAATGTGGTGTCAGTATGGGAACACAATACACATTCCTCCAGATATTCAACATTTTTAAATTGGTTGTATTGCTTCTTTGAGGATAACAGTTAATAACAATCTTGCCAGCCTCTATAAGAAGAAGCAGCTGAACTACTGTAATTCATTGCAAAAGAATTTGTTCCTTACCTCTCAAAAGTGCTCCTCACGTCCTGCATAAAGACAAGAAATAATATTAAGATTTCATCTGAAATTTAAAAAATCCCATTTGCATAGGAAATTGTGCACCAGACGAATTGGCAGGTGGCATGAGGATCCCATCAACTTATTCTATCCTCTCACAGTATGTTTGCAGAATTAAACCAACACATTTAAACTAGAAGCTAAAAGAAGTATACCAATTGGATTCACAAAGCCGCAGGAAATGGGCTCCAGACTCATTAACCATCAAATAAATATCAGTCGAAAGAGAACGTACAGAAGAAACAAGATAGGTGTTATGGTTCCGACAGATGAAACTCTTCAAAGAACTTTGAGGCATTGTTTACCTTAAAGAATCTTTATTGGAGTAGCATAGCTTCGGCACTAACATAGTTGAAGCCAAAATCTGAATTCCCCTCCTCTGAGCACATAGTATCAAAGCACAATTCCCTCCTCTAATTTACAGTCATAAATCACATTCTCCAATTAGTTTGAAATGCAGGCTTTCCCTCCATTATTCCATCCCGCCATTTCTTATCATCTCTTATTTCAAAAGCCCTGAATTCACACACTATTACAATATTGTTATGCCTAACTAACTTCCGTCACATTCCTCCTCCATATGTTGTCAAAGTAAGAACATGCAATGTTAGCAGCGTTGACAATAGGTTTACACAACCTTGAAAAGTAACCTGAACCTGGCATTTGAAAAAATCACTTCAAATGAAAGAAAACTTGCAATTCTGAAGCTGCAGCAGTAGCACTCAGAACTAATTAAATTACCCAGTGTGATCAGATAACATTGTAGCTTTTATTTCAAACGTTTTTTTAGCTATCTAATGTATCATTGTACCAACATTTAAGGTGGACAGTCATACACATCTTTTAAACAAACAAACAGCTTGTAGTTTTTCAGCCTCCCAAGGAAGGGAATAAACACTTTGGTGTAAGCTTAGAATTGCAGAGATGGAAGGGGTCCAGCATTCCTATTAAAGGCTTCCAAGAATGCTGGACTAAGGAAGCCCCGTCTCTCCCCCCCTCCCGCTGCCCCCCAAATCCTGAATTTATTATTTCCATCATTCAACTTAACTATCTTTATAAACCCACTATGAAATGCAAGTAGTCTTCAAATTATGACTAAAGTTGGGATTGGAATTTCAGTTATAAATTGTTTCGGTCGTAAGTTGACGACCGAAATGTGACTGGATCCAATTTTTTTTACTGTTTTTATGGCGGCTGTTAAGCAAATCACACAGTCGTTAAGTGAATCCGTTCTCTCAAATGATTTTTTTTTGGTCAAAAATCAGCAAAATAAAAAACTTCCACATGCATGACTGCAGGATATTGCAACTGTCTGTGATGGTCACTGGCCAAACACCCAAAAATGTGGTAATGTGACCATGGAGGGGCCTGGTACAATATTTTACCACAGCTGGAAAGGCTTTATAGGCTATAAAGTACCTTTTGCAAGGCCACTGTAACTTCGGACAGTCATTAGATGTCCAGTCATAACTCAAGACTAGCTAGGAGCAGCTAGGGCAGGCAGAAAATTACATGTGGTATCTAGAGTTCTTGCAAAGTTGAATATATATTCTCAGAAAGCATTTTCCTACGGACATTTCTTAAAATCTCCCAGGTTTTTCCCTCCGATTTTAAACTCACTTTTTGTTATATGCCAAAACAATCTGAATTCTACCAGAAACGCCCAGTTTCCTCCCAGAACGCATTTCATTCTCTGATTCACGGACAGAAGCGATTAAATTTTTGGAGGAGCTCGTACCTTGAGCATGTCCATGCCCGACTGCAAACACTTCTCCTCGATTTCAGTGATAAGGCTGTTGAGGGCAATCCGCTGCTCTGACAACTCCGCCACATTTTCCTTCAACTTCTGTAAAATTTCCTTCTCCTCATTTTCTAGGCGTTGCATTAATATTTCCTGCTCCTCTGCTAGAAACAGATGTAGGTCCTCAAACTCACTAATGACGAGCTGACGAC
The DNA here is from genome assembly GCF_001527695.2 of Protobothrops mucrosquamatus. Classification (NCBI taxonomy): domain Eukaryota; kingdom Metazoa; phylum Chordata; class Lepidosauria; order Squamata; family Viperidae; genus Protobothrops; species Protobothrops mucrosquamatus. The sequence continues at coordinate 113,480 of NW_015388942.1, forward strand.
GGTCCTCAACCTTCCGCTGCAGACACATAGAAGAAAAGGTTGGATAACCAAGGAGAGAAGCAACCTAGAACTAAGGAGACATTTCCTGACAGTTAGAACAACTAATCAGTGGAACAACCTGCCTCCAGAAGTTGTGAATGCTCCAACACTGGAAGTTTTTAAGAAGAAACTGGACAGCCAGTTGTCTGAAATGGTATAGGGCAGGGCTAGGCAACCTTGGCTCTTTTATGACTTGTGGACTTCAACTCCCAGAATTCCTGAGCCAGCATGGCTCAGCTTGGAAACCTCTCCCTTTCCCCTCAGCATGGCTGGCTCAGGAATTCTGGGAGTTGAAGTCCATGAGTCATAAAAGAGCCAAGGTTGCCTACCCTTGATGCAGGGTTTCCTGCCTGAGCAAGGGGTTGGACTAGATGACCTCCAAGGTCCCTTCCAACTTTATTATTATTATTATTATTATTATTATTATTATTATTATTATTAATAATAATAATAATAATAATAATAATAATAATAATAATAATGATGGAGAGATATTTCTATGTCCTGTTTCTTGAGCTTCTTGGACAGACCAGTCATTTATGATAAGCTTTAGCATTATTGTATTACTTTTCTGGATGTTCTGAACGCCTCTAAATATCTGTGAAGAATTTATATTCGAAATCCTATTGGAGAGAGTTTCTTTATAGGTAGTCCTCGACTTACGACCACAGCTGGGAATAGAATTTCCACTGTTAAGCAAGGCAGTTATTAAGAGGGCTGCGCCTGGTTTTATGACCTTTGTGCCGCGGTTAGGCAAATTGCTGCAGTTGTTAAGTGAATCACATGGTTGTTAAAGAGAAACCAACTTCCCCCATTGACTTTGCTTGTCCGAAGCTGGCTGGGAAGGTTGCAAATGGTGACCACGTGACCCCTGGAAATATAAATATATACTGGTTGCCAAGCGCCTGGATTTTGCTCATGTGACCACGAGAATGCTTTGATGGTTGTAATTACGAGGACCGGTTATTCTTTTTTTCCCCGGTGTCATTGCAACTTTGAGCGATCGCTAAACGAATGGTTGTCAATCAAGGACTACGTGTATTGTTACTATTTGGAAATATTATACCTTTTAAACCAGAGCTCCCCAACCTTGGCAACTTTAAGACTTGTGGACTTCAACTCCCAGTGTCATAGCAAAAAGAATTTAGATTCTATATAGCAGGGGTCTTCAAACTTGGCCTTTTTATGACTTGTGGACTTCAACTCCCAGAATTCCATGCTGGCTGAGGAATTCTGAGAGTTGAAGTCCACAAGTCTTAAAATTGCCAAGGTTGAAGACCCTGCTTTAAATGTTTCTGAAACCAGGAGAGGCCTTTCTTATCTGACCTGGGTATCATTTAAGGATTTGGCAATGTCTCCTGGTGTGGTAAACAAGCACCCTCAGCTGTAAGAAAAATGTGTAAATTAACTAAAGTGGGGACAGAGGTACAAAAGGCCGAAGTTTTAACATCCATTTCAAAACTGTTCTTCTTTGGGCTATAGTGAAGAATTAAATGAAGAATAAATATTCTGTCATTCGACAGTATGCAGAAGACTCAACACCTGCCTTGAGTTCCCCGGCCTTCTTTTCTTCTCGGGATTTGCAGTGGGCAATCTCTTGCAATTTCTTTTCCAATGGCTCCAAACATTTCTGCATCTTTTCCTGAATTAAAAAAAACAGTACCATATCTGAGTTAGAGCTTGCAAAGGTAACTAAAATGATGAGGGTAAGAGCCTAAGTGACAAGATTGCTTTGGAAAACGCAGAGAGGACAAAATAAACAATCCATTCTGTGGATGCTCCTCCTCCAATGATGTTCAATTGCATACAGTTCACATAGATGAAGATTTCATGAAGCTAATGTAATTCATAGTTGTTGTTAGGAGCAAAAGCTGTATTGATGAATGTATAAATATCATAAATCAATTACGGCAGTGGCCAAAATTGTGGAAACCTTTTGGGAAAAGTGTACAGTAGAAATGCCACCTTTGGTTAAGTTTCCACCAATTTTACTTCTAATTTCTTTATAACTGTAGCCTTGTTCACTTAATACTACTACTTTACATCGCTTTCTGGGCAACCAGTCAACTCTTTGCACCATTACTTTAATTTTATTACGTTTTACAAGCTCACTAAATGAAAGAGAAAAAAAACCAACCAACTTGATAGCAATCACATAACACACTGACAAATGTCCTCCTCTCAGCTTCAATACATGACATTAATAACTGAATCCTACTGTGATCTGATTGGCTCCTTGCCAGAACAAGATGACACCTGATTAGCTCTCTAAACACTCATGCTCATTGGCTACAATCAGATGAAGGAAAGCTTCCTGATATCAACCTAAGCAAGTTATGCTTCCTTTTTCCGGTGATTTGGCTATAACTTTTCATACAATACAGTACAGATAATTGAACAAACTTTGTTGCATTACATTCTTGATTAAATTATTTTTCCTTTGATATATAATTTTATGGTACTACTCCCCCAAAAAAAGTGGTGTTATTAGCCATCAAACCTCAAAAATACACTTTCCCAAAAAGGTTTCCACAATTTTGGCCACTACTGTATAAGGAACAGAAGTGAAAAAGAAGAAAACCTTCCAAAAGTTCAGGTACTAAAGCGTTTATCAAACAAAACTATACCTGTTCAATCTAGGTAGACGGCAGACAAGAGCAAAACCTAGGAATTCAAACATTTCCTGATTCCATGATGGCATTATAGAATCAAACTAAAAAAGTTTCTGGATTGAAAAAGGGGGCAACTCCATTTGTTCTTGTGCCTTCCATCCCAAGAGAAGTTAGCATATCTTTTCAGACTGACTCCTAACACTAACACCATCTCTTCTCCAAGAAGAGATGGAGAATAGGAAGAAAGGAAACAGTCATTTAGAAAAAAAAAAAAGCTAAATATGCACTGGGATTTTAACAAATACATAGATTGATTGATCCAAGCAAGGTTCCCCAAAATGGTCTATACTGACCCCAAGAGTCAATAAGGATTATCCAAAATGGTTATTATCAGTAGTAATAGTAAAGTAGCATTTATTAAATTATTTTCATATAGTACAGCGGTTCTCAACCTGTGGGTCGCGACCACTTTGGGGGTCGAACGGCCCTTTCACAGGGGTCGCCTAAGACCATTGGAAAACACATATTTCCAATGGTCTTAGGAACTGAGACACCGCTCCTCTATCCGTCTCTGCACGGCTTCAGGCTGGGGGCCGTTGCAGCGCCGGATTCGTTTCCGTCGAGCATCTCCTAAGGGAGGCTGCGCTGCTTCGCGGCCCTTTCCACGGAGGAGGCTGAACTAAGCTCTGCCGGTGCTGTCGCCCTCTTGGCTCTCTCTCTCTCTCTCTCTCCCCGCCTGGGCGCTTCTCCAACCAGGCTGGGTGGAGCCGGCGGAGTGGCCTTCCTGCCGGCGACCTTCGGAAGTGAGGCGAGGACAGGCGAGGCGCGCTGAGCCCCGGATGCGGCGGGTGAGTGGGCGGCGTCGGTGCACGCTTGGAGAGCCCTTAGGGTTGGGGGTCACCACAACATGAGGAACTGTATTAAAGGGTCGCGGCATTAGGAAGGTTGAGAACCACTAATATAGTACCATGTTTTCCCCAAAATAAGACCTATCCTGAAAATAAGACCTAGTTCGATTTTTACGCATGCGCCTAATATAAGTCCTGCCCCCAAAATAAGATCTAGTTAAGACCCCACCCACTCCGTCCTACCATCTGGCTGCACGAGGTGGGGTGAGGAGCACACGTAAAAATCAAGCAAGGGCGGGGTGGGGGGCAGAGCTGCCCCACACACCCCACACCCACTTATCTCAGGACCGCTGCAGCTAGGCCTCCCATGCCCCAACACCAGCCTTGCCTCATGGCGGCACCAACAGCCCCATCCTCCTGGATGGGGCTGCTGGTGCTGCCGCCACCGCAAAGCAAGACAGTGGAAAAAATAAGACATCCCCCGATAATAAAACTTAATGCCTTTTTTGGAGGCAAAAAATAAAATAAATAAGACTCACAGATTGCAGCTCTTCCCAGCAACCTCTGGGCAGTTTAAATGCAATGGAGGTCCAATCAGCAGGGGCTCAGCTATTTTCCTCCTCCACCCTCCTCCTTCTTAACTCACAGATTGTAGCTCTTCCCAGCAAACTCTGGGCAGTTGATAAGTTGAAAAGTTTGGGAATCCCTGATCTAAGCTTTTCCCTTGTATTCTTAGTCCTATTATACAGCTGTAGGTAAACTATGTCTGGATATATAAAATATATTTGTGCCTGGAAAAATTAGTTGGTATTCCCTTTTCCTTTTCTCCCATCGCCTTCAACTCTTGAATTAGTTCCTTAACTTTAAATGGCATTATTAAATAAGTTGTACCTTCTTCTGAAATTAGATATCAGAATTAGAGAATGACATGAAGTAGGAGAGTCATGGTGCTGGAGAAGACTTCTGCGAGTCCCTTGGACTGCAAGGCATTCAAACCGGTCAGTCCTAGAAGAGATGAACCCCGGCTGATCTTTAGAAGGCCAGATCCTGAAGTTGAAATTCAAATACTTTGGCCACCTAATGAGAAGGAAGGACTCACTGGAGAAGAGCCTGATGCAGGGAAAAATTGAGGGCAATAGAAGAAGGGGATGACAGAGAATGAGGTGGCTTGATGGGGTCACTGAAGCACTAGGCGTGAGCTTAAATGGACTCCAGAAGATGGTAGAGGACAGGAAGGCCTGGAGGAACGTTGTCCATGGGGTCGCGATGGGTCGGACACGACTTCGCAATTAACAACAACAACAGGAGAGTCATGAGAGCTTAGATGTTGCCTAGATTAACAAGGTCCATGTAAGATGGACCAGAACCAGAATAATCTGACAGTAAGTGGGCTACTAGAACAATCTATACATAGAGGAGACAAAAGAACCTGGAACTGATGGAATGCTACGACAGTAGACCTACTGACAGGGGATATATGAAATGCATCGGGGAACTACGGATGAATAGAAGACCTGCATCCACCCTAAGAAACAGCTGGTTACTCAACAATTCAACATAGTGAAGAAGTTGCTCTCACAACTTGAGATAGACCAACTACACATTAACCTCCCAGGCAGAAGACCCAGAAGAACAACTGGATGTGCAGCCCATACCTGAAGCTGGAACAGCACTGCCATCCCCTTTATTACAAGCATAGCAGCTAATACGAAGCATCAAATTAGCTACAGTAAACTCTCAACACTGATTATCAAGGCTCAGTGAAGAACTTTCATTAGATGATATGTTAAAAGATGCCAACAGAGCTCGTATGACACTTCCTGATATCAACAAACCGATACATGCACAGCTGCTGTAGTTCTAGAAATGCTTGGCTACAAGAGCAGCGGTACAGACCCAAAAAAGGGCATGGAGGCTACTGATGTGAAGACCCAGAGGTTCCTCACAAAGTATGGAGGTTTCCACCCCAAGTCCAACTACAGAGACTATATACTAGCCAGAAAGAGGGCAGGATGTGACAGCAACATCAGGAAAGAGGAGTATGAGAATCTGCAGAAGTACCAGCGCCTGAAAGAGGAACTAGTGAGCATGTGGACAGCAAAGGCCAAAATGGTTTCAGCGATGGTAGAGAACTTGAGGCTGTGACTCCTAAGCTGGGACAGTTTCAGCTCCAACAGTTCCCAGGAACACCCCAATGCTCTCTGTCCAGAAGAGGGCAGTCCCAGGAACAGCTAGGATACTCACTGCACAGAACCCTCAAACCCCTAGAACTCTGGTAGGGAACCCAAGATTGAGGAAGATACAGTTCACCCATAATGATATGAAAAGGATTTTTTTTTTCATAAAAATCTCCCATTCCAAATCTTACTCGTTTAAGAATTGAATTGAATTTTGGATTAAGATATGGTGGAATATTCAAAATATTTTTAAGAAAAAGATAAAGTTTAAGCCGCAGATATTTTTGTTGGGTATTATGGAAGACTTGGATGCAAAAGAAATGGAATTGATGTTGAACTTTATAACTGCTGCAAGACTACTAGTAGCTCAATATTGGAAAACGGAACGTTTACCCACTATAGAAGAATGGNTGTATATTTGTTTAAAAGAGAGTTAAAGGAGGTTATAGATATGTTATTTTAATAGTTGATTAATGTTAGTTAGAGTATGATTATTTTATTGTTAACCCTGTGATTGGCACTGGGAAGTGAGGGGGGAGGGAGGGGGGAGTGGAAGGGTGGGTTGGGGAAGGGGGGATTTATATTGTAAAATTTTATAAAATTTTCAATACAAAAAAAAAAAGAATTGAATTTAAGAATTGATCTTCAACCGAGCCACCAATACCCAATCCCTGAACTAGAGGTTTTTGTTTTTTTAAAAAAAGTTATTAATATTCACATGCCACCCCACAGCCAGAATTAGATAGGCGTAATTTCAATCTTATAGAAAAGACCATAGCTCAGTCTTGCACAGAAGCCTGAAGTTCAATCTCTACCTCATATCCAATTATTGAATTCTGCCTGAAGTCCTGAAGTCCTCTAATACAGAGGTCCCCGACCTTTGGGGCACCAGGGACCAGTTCTGTGGAGAGAGATTTTTCCACGGACCGGAGGGGGCGTGGTTTTGTGTGCTGTCTGCATCCTGTGGATGGGGCTTTCCTTGTTTGTGCGGACCGGTTGCTGGCATGCCAGGACCTGGTAGTGGTCCATGGCCCGGGGGTTGGGGACCCGTGCTCTAATAAACAAACCAGAATCAACTACGGTGTGTCATGGTTCCGACAGATGTTACTCTTCAAAGAACTTTGAGGCATTGTTTACCTTAAAGAATCTTTATTCAAGTAACATGGCATCGGCACGTACATGGTCGAAGCCAAAATCTGAATTCCCCTCCCCTAAACACATAGTATCAAAGCACAATTCCCTCCCTCCAATTAACAGTCATAAATCACATTCTCCAATTAGTTTGAAATGCAAACCTTCCTTCCAGTTCTATAACCCGGCCATTACTTATCATCTTATTTCAAACAACCTTAAAGAATACTCTACTGCGATGTTCTTATGTCTAACTAATCCCCACACACATTCTTCCCCCTCCCCTCCAGCATCATCTAATTCTAACTCTAAAAGTAACACACAGGTTAAAGAGAAAATGGCTGCATCATCATATATTGTCAAAGCAAGAACATCTGATGTTAGCAGCGTTGACACGGTGTTTCCCTGAAAATAAGACCTACCTCAAAAATAAGCCCTAGCTTGATTTTGGGGGGGGGTGGACCTAATATAAGCCCTACCCCAAAAATAAGGCCTAGTTTTGGGGTGAGGCGCACGCCTAAAAATCAAGCTAGGGTAGGGAGGTGGAGCTACCCCAAGTGCCCCGCACCCATTTACAGTTGCAGCCAGGCCCCCCATGCCCTGACACTTGCCTCACCAGCCCACTTCTTCCGCAGCTACTCGCGCATCACTCCCCAATCTCCATTTTGCCATCAGAGGCCTTCATGTAATGCCTCTGCAGCTGAGAATGGCGCTCCGGATTGACGCACGTGTCACCCCCGGGCTCCATATTCAGGAAAGGCCTCTGCAGCTGAGAAACGAGCTCCCGACTGACATGCGCGGCGCTCCCTAGCGGCTGCAGAACAAGTGGGACAGCTGGGCGGGGCTGTCAGTGCTGCCACCATGAGGTGAGACCATGGAAAAGATATCCCCCGAAAATAAGAACTGGTGCTTCTTTTGGAACCAAAAAAATAAATAAAAAAAATAAGACCGGGTCTTATTTTCAGGGAAACCCGGGTATTAATATTTTGATCTAGTACCACACTATCTTTCATATTGATGTATTTAATGTAACTGATACTGATACATCTGGCCTCTTCTCAAGGAGCTAACAGAACTGGAACTCAAATGAGTTTGCCAAGCTAAAATAGGTATTCAGGGGAATACTGAGATTTGAAGAAATATAAAAATAAATCTCAAAAGTTAATCATTCTTAAAGGTCACCAGGAGCTACTGAATACTTGAACACCAGGTTTTTTTTGAGGGGGGGAATAAAAACAGAAAAACAAATGGAGAGCAAGGCTGAAGCAAAATGCCTTCAACCATTTAAAGTTGGGGATTTGTTGGGCATGAGTCCAAAAGCTCGGAAGACTAAAAACCGCTGGTCCCGGTGACCGACCCAGATTGGATCCTGCAACATTATCCTGGGACACGTCTATTCGCTTTCATTCGTGAGTTTAAAGTTGCTTCTCCAGACTAGCATTTTCTAGCTATGTGGGAACCACAGAACTACAAACATGCATGCAAAGACCACCTTCACTGACACAATTAGAACTTATAACCCCAACACCTCTGGAGCAAACTGGGTTAGAAAAGATTGTTCTACGATACTTCGAAAGAAGACGTGATCACGAACACTCTTGTTACAGAAGAGGCTCTGAGTATCGTTTTTTAAAGCAAAATGTCAGGCTATAACTGATCAAAACGAGAAGATATATACCGATAGTACGCAAACTCATTTGATACCGAACCAAGAAAAAACAGAGATACGGGTAGTCCTCAATTTATGACCGTAACAAAGCCTGCCAATTATGGTTGTAAGTCATGACCCACTCAATTTTCTTTCTTTCTTTCTTTCTTTCTTTCTTTCTTTCTTTCTTTCTTTCTTTCTTTCTTTCTTTCTTTCTTTCTTTCTTTCTTTCTTTCTTTCTTTCTTCCTTCCTTCCTTCCTTCCTTCCTTCTTTCTTTCTTTCTTTCTTTCTTTCTTTCTTTCTTTCTTTCTTTCTTTCTTTTGAAGAGGCTTTTAAGCAACGTGGCAATCATACAGCAAACTCTGCAGTGGTTAAGCAAAGCCTGCTGTTTGCTATGAGGTGTTTTTGTTGGAAAAAGGAACTGTCAATTCCTGGCAAAAACATTGCAAGTTGTGATCAGTTGAAACGATGGGATGCTGCTAACAGCCTAAAATGTGGTCATGTAAGCAGTCGCTAAGCGACCAGTTATAAGTCAAGGATTACCTGTGTTACTGCCAGTCATAGTGATCTTTACTCCTCCTCTGGATTTTAGGAAAGCTTTGTACCCATTACCTTTACTCTTTTTTATTTGTTTATACCAGGGGTGTCAAACTGCCGGCCCGCAGGCCAGATGCATCATAGCGAAACCGCACCCACATTGCCGGCAATGGCAAAAAAGTCACGATGCGTCGTGACACGTCACGTGACGTTATGAGTTTGACACCCTCGGTTTATACTATAAAATACAATACAAAAACAAATAGTAGGAAAGACAGGGGAGGGAAAGGGGAAGGGGAGAGTGCAAAAAAGAAGGGAAAAAAGAAAGAAAAGGCACATTGACTTCTGATTCCCTTTGGTGCAATAAAATAAGATAATAGCATCAAACCTCAGCTTTTTACTTTTACATAGTAGTATAAACTAGCCCAGGGGTAGGCAACCTTGGCTCTTTTATGACTCGTGGACTTCAACTCCCAGAATTCCTGAGCCAGCATGGATCAGCTTGGAAACCTCTCCCTTTCCCCTCAGCACGGCTGGCTCAGGAATTCTGGGAGTTGAAGTCCACCAGTCATAAAAGAGCCAAGGTTGCCTACCCCTGAACTAGCCATTTCCATATCAACAAACCTATCTAATCGGTAAAACCCCAAAATCAAAGTTTCATTTTTTTTTCCACCTCAAGCACAAAGTCCAGAATCGGTTTCCAAGTGGAAACAAAAAAAAACTTGTTGTTTTTTTCCCCTTTTATCAGAGCAGTCAGTTTAGCCAGGAAAGCTTTGTACCCACTGTGTGTCAGTGCCATCATCCTACCTTGTATTCCTGAGAGGCGTCATCCAAGGACACAACTGTGTGGGAACGGTGTTCGTGGGAGATCTCGCACGCTAAGCAAACGGCCTCCTGGTCTTCCTTACAGAAGAGGCGAAGCACTTCATTATGCTTCTCACATAAGTTCTCATCCCGTATCTTTCGCTTATTGGTGACCTGGAGTTGCTTGGCAATCTCTACCATGTTGCCCAGCTGCCGGTTGGGCTTCAGAGAGCGGTGGCGGAAAGTCTTACGGCACACAGGGCACGGGAAGTCTCGGTTCAAGTCCTCCCACCAGCGGGTGATGCACACCCGGCAGAAGTTGTGGCCACAGTCAATGATCACAGGGTCTTTCAGGTACTCCAGACAGACAGAACAGCTGGCTTCCACTTGGAGGGTCTCCAGAGGATTTGTGGTGGCCATGGCTTCTGTAACACAGAGGGGGAGGAACGTTGTAGTCAGAACCAACCAGGTTCACAGTTTAACATTATATTTTATAGACATCCCGCCCCTTCTCTAGAAAACATACATGTGCTCTTCATGTACGACACTGAAAGAGTGTGATGACAAATGGAAATTAGTCCTTCTCTGAACTTGGGAAGTTAGGTGGCCCCCAACTTACAACCACAATTGAGCCTAAAATTATCCGCTGCTAACCAAGAGAGTTAAGTGAGTTTTGCCCCATTTTACGACCTTTCTTGCCACAGTTGTTAAGTGAACCACTGCAATGGTTAAGTGAGTAACTTGATTGTTAAGTGAACCTGGCTCCCCTGTTGACTTTGCTTGTCAGAAGGTCGCAAAGCTTGCCTGACCCGGGGACACTTGCTGCCAAGTGGCCAAATTTTGATCATGTGACCGTAGGGAATCCTGCCGTGGTTGCAGGTGTGAAAAAGTCGCTCACTCTTTTCAGCGCTGTTGTAACTTTGAACGGTCACTAAATGAATGGCTCTAAGTCAAGGGGCTACCTGTCCCCTCTCCGAAATGCTGAAATTCAAAGAGGCTTCACTTCAAAAAAAAAAAGTCAACATTAACAAAGATGATAGCCGAGGAGGACATCCTACTAAGAAGCATAGCAGGACTGTGAAGGATCTAGACCACGGCTTTTCAACCAGTGGTACGGGTACCACCTGTGGTACATTGGCACCTGGCAGGTGGTACGCGACCATCCTAGAAAAGTGGTAGCGGGGGAGGGGAATGAGTTGAACCGGTGGCAGCACCGCACAAGCCTGAGCGAGAGATGGCTGGAGCTGCAGGGCTGTCAGGGCTCAGCGGAAGCACCAGGATCAGTGCCAGGGTCCAGCTGGAGCTCAGCGCTGATCCTGACGCTTCTGCTGAGCCCAGAAAAAGCGCCGATCAGCTGGAATGTTGCATCATCTCCAGGGTCTTGTGATTTACATTCAGATACTTGGCAACTGATTCATATTTATGACGGTCACAGTGTCCCAGGGTCATGTGAAGTGACCAAAACCTGCTGCAACCACCCAGCAAACGGGGGGAATAAAAACCAAACACCCCCCACCCCACCCCCACTGCCAATCCTCAACAGAAATGCTCACAACAATGAAAACCTCGGACAGGAGGAAGAGCGCCGCCGGGTGGGCAGGCAGGTGTTTTGCTTGGTTGTGCCTTGGGGGGCACTTTTTCAGTGTCATTGTAAATTCGAACAGTCACTAAGCAAACTGTTGTAAGTCGAGGACTACCTATCACTTTTTTCCTTTTTTTTTTGGTCATCAAGTTTTTGACACCTTGCTAGGCGACTGATGGTACTCAGATATTGCCATATCCTAAAAGTGGTACAATGGGTGAAAAGGTTGAAAAGCCCTGATCTAGACAGCCAAGAGCTGAGAAGCCAAGAAATGGATGGCATGACGGCTAATAAACCTTCTAAAGGCATCGGAAGCAAGAGGACATTCAGAATTCTAAATGGGCCAGTTCAGGGCACTTCCCAAAAAACGGGAAAATTTCAAGTGACCAAAATTAATCCACATTTCCTATTTTATCTCCTCAGTGACTTTTATACAGTTATTTGTCAAAGTAGTGTACAATCACATTGCTACAGACCTGAGAGGGATTCGGATCCAGCTGCTAAAAAGATGAAAGTCATGTCAACCTGGACACCTTCCCTTGATGTGCGATATCTACAGCATTTCTAGGAAACGCCATTCAAAGAAGAAGAAAAAAATCCAGAGCTTTCTATAGTAAATCTACATAATGGAGAAATCAGCCTACAACATACACAACCCACGTCTATTCCAGTTTTGCCCTGAGCAATCGTAATTTCCGCACCAGCTGTAAAAACATGAGTGAGCCAAAGGAGTTTCTCTAGAACACCTCTGGATTATACGGTTCCATTACTACAAAAAGTATAAACAGAGTTGCACTCGCATCAAACTCTGTTAATCTGGCCTTAACAAAGAGGATGGAGGCAGCAGAATGTCTACCATGCCCTACAGCAGGGGTCTTCAAACGTGGCCCTTTTATGACTTGTGGACTTCAACTCCCAGAATTCCTCAGCCAGCGTACCTGGCTGAGGAATTCTGGGAGTTGAAGTCCACAAGTCATAAAAGGGCCACGTTTGGAGACCCCTGCCCTACAGCAAGACTATTACAACCAGCTAATATTCACCCCTCCACAAGATGAGACTGTTGGATAGCTGTGACCAATGGCTTTGCAATACTCTACCTACCCCTTGTTTGATTCATCTGGAGCTGATCGATTATCACAGGCATCTTCTTTGAGCAGGAGTGAGGAAAGTCGAGATTTATCCACAGAAGCCAATGAATGAAAGCAGCTTCTTTCTTTCTTTCTTTCTTTCTTTCTTTCTTTCTTTCTTTCTTTCTTTCTTTCTTTCTTTCTTTCTTTCTTTCTTTCTTTCTTTCTTCAACACCAATTTATCTTGCAAAATAAGGTATTTCCTGCATCATCTGCTTACCTTGTCATGCCAAAAGGAAAACAAAATTAAAATGCAGTACTCCATATTCATAAAGCAGCTTCTATAGTTCAAAGCCCATTATATTTTGTACCAACCTTCTGTTATATATTCAAGATGGACAGTATTTAATACTTATTTGTTATGTATATGTAGGGGCGTGGGTCTGTACATACATTGTATATAGTATGATGTTCAGGTGTGTGTCATGTATGTGTTTGTTTCACTTTGAGAGTGGGCAACTAGATTTCATTTTTGACGTGTGCCGTTGTGCCCACAGTAAAAAAAAAATGACAATAAAGGTTATCTTATCTTATCTTACCTTTAAAGAACACCATTACAGATAGTGCTCAATTTACAACCACAATTGAGCCCCAAAATGATCACTGCTAAGTGAGGCAATTGTTATGAGAGTTTTGCTCCATTTTATGATTTTGCCAGTTTGTAAATGAATCACTGCAGTTGCTAAGTAAATCAGGCTGTTGTTAAGTGAATCTGACTTTCCCCCATTGACTTTGCTTGTCAGCAGCTGAAGGGGAAATTACAAATGGTGATCACATGACCTGAGACAGTGCAATTATCGTAAATATATGCCCAGTTGCCAAGTGCCCAAACTTTAGATTATGTGACTCTGGGGATGCTGTAGTGGTCATAAATGTGAAAACTGGTCATAAGTCACTTTTTTCAATGCTGTTGTCACTTTGAACAAAACTAAGTCTACGTGTGGTCAGTTTGCATTATTTCAAATGTCTCGCAGACCTACAAGTAATTTCTGGTTCAAGAAAAATCTGAATCCTTATATTCAAAATAAGCATAGAATGGTGGAATATAATTTAGGTTTTTAGATAAAAAAATTTTTTATATATTTCACCTATTTATGTAGAATAATATTTTGTGGAGTTAGGGATATTAATACTAGTTTACTTTTAGTTGAATAGTATCCTGGGATTGGTTTGGGAAGTCCGGGGGTGGGGGGTGGGGGGTAGGGTTTTTACATTGTGATGTATTTGTGATGTGCTTTTTTTTATGATGAAAATAATAAAAATTTATATTTGAAAAAAAAAAGAATATGGAATAAATATACATTTAAATTCTGCCCCAAAATACCTTTGTAGCTTTCAGTGCCAGAAGCATTTCATAGACAAGATATGATAACTAAATATAAATGGTCAGCTTATCGTAATGTACTAGAATTCTCTCAGGAGGACTGTAAAATGAAATAAAAAGATCTGATAACAAAAGGGGAAAAAAAGAAAAAAAAGAAAAAAGAAAAATCTGAATCCACAATCATTTGATTCAGCCCTTGCCTTTGCAAAAGGGGTGTTAACCCAGATTTTAGAGAAATTCCTGATCATTATTAGGATTTTTCTAGACAGTCAGTGATGTTGTCAAAAAGTGCAAAGCTGTTCAATGACTGCAAAGGATATTGATGCTACTATTTTAAAAGTGTTCGAAGAACACCATTCCCTCTCCACAACACAGAAAGTACAATATATTTATTGCAGGAAAAACAGAAGCCAGAGCTATATGTGTCATGGTCAACAAGTGGCTAGTGTCCCAAATTGGTTGACAACAGTGAACATTTTTTGCTTACCAGAAGAGGGCTTACAAAGGGGCAAATTCTGGGTCAATAAACTAGTTTCACCAAGTTAACAACAACAACAACAACAACAACAACAATAATAATATAAAGACAAAAAAGTCTGGATAGTGGATGTGGCAGTTCCTGGAGACAGCAGAATAGACAAGAAAGAACTGGAGAAGATAACAAAATACAAAGACCTGCAAATAGAAATAGAAAGACTGTGGCAAAGGCAAGCAAGGGTAGTACCAATAGTAACAGGCGCCTTGGGTGCAATCCCAAAACAACTGGAGCACCACTTGAACACCATTGGCATTGACAAATTCGCCATTAGTCAATTGAAAAGGCGGCCTTACTAGGAACAGCTTCCATCCTGCAACGATATCTGTAATACCATCAAACATCCACATCTGCCTATCCCAGGTCCTGGGTAAGGACTTGATAGGTAGACAAAAATCTCAAATCCAGTCTCAACATCTGACTGACTGTGTGATGATTAATAATAATAATAATAATAATAGAAGTTGGAAGGGACCTTGGAGGTCATCTAGTCCAACCCCCTGCTCAGGCAGGAAACCCTATATCATTTCAGACAAATGGCTGTCTAGTCTCTTCTTAAAAACTTCCAGTGTTGGAGAATTCACAATTTCTAGAGACAGATTGTTCCACTGATTAATTGTTCTCACTGTCAGGAAATTTCTCCTTAATTCTAAGTTGCTTCTCTCTTTGATTAGTTTCCATCCATTGCTTCTTGTCCTGCCTTCAGATGCTTTGGAAATAGCTTGACTCCCTCTTCTTTGTGGCAACACTTGAGATATTGGAACACTGCTATCTATCATGTTCCCCCTCGTCCTTCTCTTCAATTCCAGCAACCGTTCCTTTTATGTTTTAACCTCCAGTCCTCTGATCATCTTTGTTGCTCTTCTCTGCACTCTTTCTAGAGTCTCAACACCTTTTTTACATCGTGGTGACCAAAACTGGATGCAGTATTCCAAGTGTGGCCTTACCAAGGCATTGTAAAGTGGTATTAACACTTCATGTGATCTTGATTCTATTCCTCTGTTAATGCAGCCTAGCACTGTGTTGGCTTTTTTGGCAGCTGCAGCACACTGCTGGCTCATATTTAAGCGATTGTCCACTAGGACTCCGAGGTCCCTCTCTCAGTTACTACTATTGAGCAAGGTACCACCTATACTATACCTGTGCATTTGGTTTTTCTTGCCTAAATGTAGAACCTTACTTTTTTCACCATTGAATTTCATTTTGTTAGATAGTGCCCAATGTTCAAGTCTGTCAAGATCCTTCAATATCTTAAGCCTATCTTCTGGAGTGTTGGCATTTCTGCCAGCTTGGAGTTATCTGCAAATTTGATGAGTTCCCCATCTATCCCCTCATCCAAATCATTGATGAAGATGCTGAAGAGCACTAGGCCCAGAACAGAGCCCTGGGGCACCCCACTACACACTTCCCTCCATGTAGATGCAGTTCCACTGAAGACCACATGCTGAGTACGGCTGGTCAGCCAGCTACAAATCCATCTGGGGGTAATGCTGTCATTGGGTGTAAAAAGATAGAATAGTTCATCATCCAACACCAGATGAAATAGTTTACGGAATGACTTCAGGTTCATTTAATATAGGTGTCGTAAGGAGACCAGGTGATTAAAACAGTGGACCAGTTTCTTACGTTATTCTAAACAGACCGTACTAGACAAAAACTGTTTGGGTACAACCGAAAACCATTACTCTTTGTTTTCCTCTAGGTGTTCGCTGATCCATTGCTTAGTTATCTTTTCCAGAATCTTCCCAGGTATTGAGGTCAGGTTGATAGGTCTGTAGTTTCCTGGATCCATATTTGTTTTCCTTTTTTGAAGATGGGAACTACATCAGCTCTTTTCCAGTCCTCTGGAGACAAAGTTGTCTGCTAGGTTTGTCAGGAATCTGTTTGAACTTCCACTTGGTGCAGAGTTTGTCTCCCAGTGATGTCAGGGTAATTAAAGTCCCCCATTACTATTGTGATGTGCTTCCTACATACCTTAGTTAACTGATTAGCAAAAAGTTCATCTATTACCTCTGTTTGGTTGGGTGGCCTAGAGTATACACCTATGGCAATGTCATTTCCCTCCCCCTTTTATATTGACCCAAATGCATTCAAGACAGTTTTCATCATTGTTGTGCTCTATTTCTGTAGAGATGTAGTTATTTCTTATATAGAGAGCAACTCCACCTCCTCTTTTATTTGGTCTGTTTCTTTTAATTAATTAATATAATGTCTTTCCTCATTTTTTTAAAGGGAAATCTGTTCCCTTTCCACAAGTTGCACGGAATGAATTTGAGAAGTTTGTCTTTCAAGTTAGCAATTGGGACGCCAACAGTTGACAGGAGAGGGCCATCAAGGAAGATGTTAATCCCTCCATTACATCAAGGTCTATGATGCAGAAGCACAACAGCAAGAGCACTGATGCCTTTGAACGCTGTGTTGTTTTCACGGGCAGCCAAGAAAACAAACCGATGGATCATTGAACGAACTAACCCAGAGTTGTCACAAATGACCAGGATCAAATGATCCCTTTTCCAACACAATACATGAAAACCCAGCTGTTTGGAAAAAGCTCTGGGAAAAACAGAAGGAAAGAGAAGAAGAGGACAAGCAGCAACAAGTTGAATGGATTGAGTTATAGTAGCAATAAGCACACCTTTGGGAGACCTGAAAGAACAGGATAAGGATATATCAAAGTGGAGAAAATCTATCTATGTCAGGGGTCTTCAAACTTGGCCCTTTTATGACTTGTGGACTTCAACTCCCAGAATTCCTCAGCCAGTATGTCTGGCTGAGGAATTCTGGGAGTTGAAGTCCACAAGTCATAAAAGGACCAAGTTTGAAGACCCCTGATCTATGTGGTTGCTAGGAGTCAAAAACAACTTAATGGCATCTAAACATTTTTTTTTGTAATATATTTTATTGATTTTTTTTAAAACATAAATCACTTAATAATTGGTGAACAGTGTGTTGTCTGGGTTACATTTGTAAAACAATCACTAACAATTGATTTCTATAATCCATAATCCACATAATAGTTTTAGTTCATTTTCTCTTTTCCCAAAATATCCTCTTTTGCAAACATTGAGTTAATACAATTATTGTTTTGACAGATAACAATTAAATATATAATTTTTTCCCAATAGTCCTAAAAATAATAATCACATCAATATATTTCTTTTCTATCCAATCATTCTAGTTGCCTTATCATAGATCCTGTTACAGTCCTTATTTTAATTTGTTTCTCCCACTAAATTCTAGATATTCTTACTGGTTAAGATTTTCTCAAAAATTAATTACATTTAAGAATTTAACTCTATTTTTCCATATGAACCATCTCACATTTTTACATTTCTTAAAAAATAGAAAAAACAGTAGAAAAAAAGAAAGAAAATCAAGAGTAAAGAAGCATAAAAAATAACATACTACTTAAAATATATATCCCTCCTAAGCTAATATGTATTTCCTAAATTTCTTATTTTTAACCATAATTAAAAATATGTTTAATCTTTAAACATTCCATTTAATACATCTAGTCATTTAGTCCTTTAACTCTTATCCAAAACACTTTTTATCCATTATAATTTTCTTAAATTCAGTCACATTTAAATATGTAAAACATTTCCTTTATCTAAGTCATTTCAACTTTTTTATATTACTCATATCAAGAAAGAGAACAAAAAAGGGAAAAAAGCATACTATATTATATTTAGAGAATTCATCTCTCTTAGAGTGACATATATATTCCAAAACTTGTCTATTTCTTTAACCATATTCAAACAAATGTTTCTTTTTTAAGTATTCTGGTAAGTCCCATCATCTATTTTCTTAGTTTCCACTTTAGTCTTTTTCTTTTGCCCAGTGCCTTTCTTAATCAATGTATTTTGCTGAATCAAAAAGTTTTTCCATATGTTCGTAAATGTTGCTGTAGATATAAAAAGTAAATCAGGAGAAGTATCTTTGTACGGGACTTCTGTCTTTCCTTGTTTGTTGAAAATCTTTTTCTTTTTCTTTCTCTCCGCTTCTCGTATCATTTCCTTTCTCTCCAATGTTCCTGACATCTCTACAGTCCATTTTATCCGGTCTGTTTTCTTGTCCTCAGATTTATTTTGTTGTCTTAAGAGATAAGTTGTTTTTTCCAATTCTTGTGATTTTTTTCCCACTAGGATTAAATCATGTTTCCTTATTTTGTTAAGTTCCATCTTTAAGTCTCTATTCTCAATTCTATAGCCATTTATCTGTTTTATCTGCTCCTTCTCTGTTGTTTTCTGGGAATTTTTTTTGCTGTAGAGTTAACCTCGGAATAGATTGATTTATTTTCAAAGTTGTTTTGGATTTCTTTATGATTTAAAGACGTTGTTTGAATTAGTTGCAGTATACTATATATGTCCTCCTGTAACATATTTATGTTTTCTTGATATGTTCTTTCTACATGTCTCTGATCCATGATTGCCAAGAATTTGAGTTTTCCTCTTCCTTTCTTTTCTCTGTAAATATTTTTAGAGTCCCAATTAGTTAGATATTTGTAATCCAAATAATTCAAAAAAAGATTTTTCCCCCTAAAATGTATAATTCTCTTTGTTTACAGCCCAGATTGTCTTTTTTCCCCATAGCTGTTCATTGTTGTTAAAGCTTTGATGGTCACAGACACAGATTAGCTTTTCCCAGATTTGGCCAAGTCTTATATTAAAGTCATAGCTGTCATAGTCTTCATCTGCCACTAGGTGTCAGCAACTAATGAACAATTATCTTTGAAATGAGTCTTACCCATTAAAACAATTTTAGATTTATCCAGATTTAAGTTTTAAGTTTCAGGTTTTATATTTATTTCACTTCCACATATTTTGATCCTCCATAAAAAGATTAATTCCCCATTTCGGTTAGTATAGGGGTGGGGCGGAAATCCCCCTCCTTCCCTTTTGGAGGTATTTTGCTTCTTGGGGATCTTTTCCAGGAAATTAAATGTAAACTAGAAAAGAGAAGATCAAATTCCTCACCCAGTTTCAAGCACGCTGTTCACAGTTGTGCTGGTTAGTGCTTTTGGACTTCAGTTGCAAATAGCTTGGGCTGGTCGATGTAATACGGCCAGTCTTTCTCCTGTTGGGTTAGAAGGCTTTCCCGAAGTCGAATGGAATGGCTGCCGCTGATCCAGAATTACTGGAGCACCCTTCTTTCTTCGTCACCTCTCTGGGGCGACTTAGACCCATTTACGGTCCCCAGGCAGGGCGAAATTAGCCACGGGGGTACAGAGAATCCGCAAGCCCGCAACCGGTCGCTATCGCGCAAAACCGGAAGTCGGCATCTAAACAATTGATGATATCCCAAACATATTCCATCTGCTTTCCAAATCAGACTTCCAAAAAAGTCTGCCTTTTTAAAAATTTTCTTTGCTCCCTTTCCTTCAGAATGTTGTGCTTGGGTGAAGACAACAAAGCTTGTCACCATTGGTCTACTGCAGTGGTGGCGAACCAATGGCACGCGTGCCAGAGGCGGCAATGAGAGCCCTCTCTGTGGGCACGCATGCCACCCCTGCCAGCAGCTTGCGCAGGTCCATTAGGCCGCCGCCGCCCAGAGCGGCAGCCCCACCCAGCACAAAGGAGGCGAAGCGGCCAGCTAGCAAGCTCAAGTAGAGGTGATAGAGCACGCCCACACCCAGCAAGCCAAAGGCCACCCCGAGCAGGGAAAGCCGGATCCCCATCGGCGCCATGGCCCCCCAGTCCCAGCTAGGATTGCGTGCCTACCCCCATCTATGCTGGGCCTCCTGCCGACCGCCCCACCCACCAGAGACCCTCTGGATCTCCTCAACCCTGCCCGGCCCCACAGGTGTCCCTCCCATGAGCAACATCGAGGTGCCCATGCCCACCCCAGCCACGCCCACCCAGTCTGCCATGATAACCGCAGCCATGCCCACCCAGTGGGCCAGGCCCCCATGCCTCCCAAGGGTACCACAATGCTGATGCAGCCCTGGCACTTTGCGATAAATAAGTGGGTTTTGGGTTGTGGTTTGGGCACTCTGTCTCTAAAAGGTTCGCCATCACTGGTCTACTGAGATACAGATTTATACCAATCCGCTGAAAAACATACAACAGGCTGATTCTTCATACAGCTGTTACTCCTCCCAGAGACCCTCTTTATTTGAACGAGAACAAATTATGCTCTTCCTCAACAGCAAAGCTTATAGCTAGTCCTCCACTTACAACAGTTCATTTAGTGACCATTCAGAGTTACAATGCCACTGAAAAAAAGTGACTCATGACCATTTTTCACACTTACGACCACTGTAGCATCTCCACAGTCATGTGATTAAAATTTAGAGGCTTGGCAACTGAACGGACTCATGTTTATGACAGTTGCAGTGTCCCAGAGTTATGTGATCACCTTCTCCAGTCTTCTGACAAGCAAAGTCAAATGGGAAGCCAGATTCACTTAACAACCCTGTTAATAACTTAATAACTGCAATATTCACTT
>NW_015388942.1:135931-142024 GCF_001527695.2 Protobothrops mucrosquamatus
CATTTGGGGTCGATCGACCATTTCACGGGGGTCGCCAAGCAAGGCTGTCTGCCATTTTTTTTGTCCGCCATTTTTTCCCCTTTTCCGGCGGGTGCCTTACCTCCCTTGGGCTGGGCCAGCTGGTGGTCGGCCTGCTCCGTCTCTGCCGCTTGCCAGCTACGCCTCGGCCGGCGCAGGGGGCGGAACCACGCATGCGCGGCGCTCCCAGGCAGGGAAAGTCCTCGACTTACGACCGGTTGGGTAGTCCTCGATTTACGACCGGTTTAGTCCTCGACTTACGACCGGTTGGGGTCGCGGCATTAAAAAGGTTGAGAACCACTGTCCTAGAGAATGATCTTGCGTAGACTGGAGAATGGATCTTTCCAGGAAGAGCTGAAGAAACGGACGCTTTCCAGCTTCCACCAGTCCCTTTCCAGCTGGGATTCTCTCCAGCTTTTCCAAAGCCTCCCAGACAGGACTAGGACACTTCTGACCTTACCCTAAACCCGAACCTTGCTTCTTAAAATTAAAATTATGCACTCTTCTATGCTGCTAAGTCCGGCATTCTCCAATTGCTGCTCTGCACGTGGTTTGGGAATTGAGTCCCCAGCCTTAGATGGGATGTTCAAAAAGGCTTTGGGTAAGAATGCCAACGATCACCTTTTATGTCAAAACACGCATCTCGTCAGAATAGAAACGGACAGCAAACCGCACTCCTGACTAGCTCTGATGATGCTACCTAGCTGGGTAATGAAACGTCTGCGAGAAAACAAGCAAGCTCAGAGAGCGCCAAGGACCCCTCGTGTCCAGCCAGAGCTACACGCGTTCTCCTTGATTAGTAACCTACCTTCCGTGCAAATGACGCGCGGGCGAGTCAGAGGGGAACCGGCACCCGCCGCCGCGCTGCCTGCAGCACCCTGGACGGCGGGACTGGACGCCTCTGGCCAGGCACAGGCAGCCGCGATCAGGCCCGGCCAGCAGCCCAGGGCTGCCCCTCGGCGGGCGGCTGGGACTCCCCTTCCCCCTCCCTCATCTGCCTCCCTCCCCACCAAAGCCTCGGTCGCCGCGGGTGGCAACGAGGCTCCCTGCACGGCCTACCCCGCGTCCGGCCTCCCTCATCTTCCCCCCCCCCACCCCGACGCAGAACTCTCTCCGCTCTNCCCACATTTTTCTATCTTATCAAGTAGTAGGTTGTGGTCTACTTTATCAAATGCCTTACTGAAGTCCAAGTAAATTATATCCACAGCATTCCTCTGGTCCACTAATTTTGTCACCTGGTCAAAGAATGCAATAAGATTTGTCTGGCATGATCTGTTTTTGACAAACCCATGTTGGCTTTTGGTAATGACTTTGTTTGCCTCTAGGTGTTCGCTGATCCATTGCTTATCTTTTCCAGAATCTTCCCAAGTATTGAGGTCAGGTTGATAGGTCTGTAGTTTCCTGGATCCATTTTTTTCCTTTTTTGAAGGTGGGAACTACATCAGCTCTTTTCCAGTCCTCTGGAGACAAAGTTGTCTGCTAGGTTTGTCAGGAATCTGTTTGATCTTCCATTTGGTGCAGTTTGTCTCCCAGCTGATGTCAGGGTAATTAAAGTCCCCCATTACTATTGTGATGTGCTTCCTACATACCTTAGTTAACTGATTAGCAAAAAGTTCATCTATTACCTCTGTTTGGTTGGGTGGCCTATAGTATACACTTATGGCAATGTCATCCCCCCCCCTTTTATATTGACCCAAATGCATTCAAGACAGTTTTCATCATTGTTGTGCTCTATTTCTGTAGAGATGTAGTTATTTCTTATATAGAGAGCAACTCCACCTCCTCTTTTATTTGGTCTGTTTCTTTTAATTAATTAATATAATGTCTTTCCTCATTTTTTTAAAGGGAAATCTGTTCCCTTTCCACAAGTTGCACGGAATGAATTTGAGAAGTTTGTCTTTCAAGTTAGCAATTGCGACGCCAACAGTTGACGGGAGAGGGCCATCAAGGAAGATGTTAATCCCTCCATTACATCAAGGTCTATGATGCAGAAGCACAACAGCAAGAGCACTGATGCCTTTGAACGCTGTGTTGTTTTCACGGGCAGCCAAGAAAACAAACCGATGGATCACTGAACGAACTAACCCAGAGTTGTCACTCAGAGGCACAAATGACCAGGATCAAATGATCCCTTTTCCAACACAATACATGAAAACCCAGCTGTTTGGAAAAAGCTCTGGGAAAAACAGAAGGCAAGAGAAGAAGAGGACAAGCAGCAACAAGTTGAATGGATTGAGTTATAGTAGCAATAAGCACACCTTTGGGAGACCTGAAAGAACAGGATAAGGATATATCAAAGTGGAGAAAATCTATCTATGTCAGGGGTCTTCAAACTTGGTCCTTTTATGACTTGTGGACTTCAACTCCCAGAATTCCTCAGCCAGTATGTCTGGCTGAGGAATTCTGGGAGTTGAAGTCCACAAGTCATAAAAGGACCAAGTTTGAAGACCCCTGATCTATGTGGTTGCTAGGAGTCAAAAACAACTTAATGGCATCTAAACATTTTTTTTTGTAATATATTTTATTGATTTTTTTAAAAACATAAATCACTTAATAATTGGTGAACAGTGTGTTGTCTGGGTTACATTTGTAAAACAATCACTAACAATTGATTTCTATAATCCATAATCCACATAATAGTTTTAGTTCATTTTCTCTTTTCCCAAAATATCCTCTTTTGCAAACATTGAGTTAATACAATTATTATTGTTTTGACAGATAACAATTAAATATATAATTTTTTCCCAATAGTCCTAAAAATAATAATCACATCAATATATTTCTTTTCTATCCAATCATTCTAGTTGCCTTATCATAGATCCTGTTACAGTCCTTATTTTAATTTGTTTCTCCCACTAAATTCTAGATATTCTTACTGGTTAAGATTTTCTCAAAAATTAATTACATTTAAGAATTTAACTCTATTTTTCCATATGAACCATCTCACAGTTTTACATTTCTTAAAAAATAGAAAAAACAGTAGAAAAAAAGAAAGAAAATCAAGAGTAAAGAAGCATAAAAAATAACATACTACTTAAAATATATATCCCTCCTAAGCTAATATGTATTTCCTAAATTTCTTATTTTTAACCATAATTAAAAATATGTTTAATCTTTAAACATTCCATTTAATACATCTAGTCATCTAGTCCTTTAACTCTTATCCAAAACACTTTTTATCCATTATAATTTTCTTAAATTCAGTCACATTTAAATATGTAAAACATTTCCTTTATCTAAGTCATTTCAACTTTTTTATATTACTCATATCAAGAAAGAGAACAAAAAAGGGAAAAAAGCATACTATATTATATTTAGAGAATTCATCTCTCTTAGAGTGACATATATATTCCAAAACTTGTCTATTTCTTTAACCATATTCAAACAAATGTTTCTTTTTTAAGTATTCTGGTAAGTCCCATCATCTATTTTCTTAGTTTCCACTTTAGTCTTTTTCTTTTGCCCAGTGTCTTTCTTAATCAATGTATTTTGCTGAATCAAAAAGTTTTTCCATATGTTCGTAAATGTTGCTGTAGATATAAAAAGTAAATCAGGAGAAGTGTCTTTGTACGGGACTTCTGTCTTTCCTTGTTTGTTGAAAATCTTTTTCTTTTTCTTTCTCTCTGCTTCTCATATCATTTCCTTTCTCTCCAATGTTCCTGACATCTCTACAGTCCATTTTATCCGGTCTGTTTTCTTGTCCTCAGATTTATTTTGTTGTCTTAAGGGATAAGTTGTTTTTTCCAATTCTTGTGATTTTTTTCCCCACTAGGATTAAATCATGTTTCCTTATTTTGTTAAGTTCCATCTTTAAGTCTCTATTCTCAATTCTATAGCCATTTATCTGTTTTATCTGCTCCTTCTCTGTTGTTATTTTCTGGGAATTTTTTTTGCTGTAGAGTTAACCTCGGAATAGATTGATTTATTTTCAAAGTTGTTTTGGATTTCTTTATGATTTAAAGACGTTGTTTGAATTAGTTGCAGTATACTATATATCTCCTCCTGTGACATATTTATGTTTTCTTGATATGTTCTTTCTACATGTCTCTGATCCATGATTGCCAAGAATTTGAGTTTTCCTCTTCCTTTCTTTTCTCTGTAAATATTTTTAGAGTCCCAATTAGTTAGATATTTGTAATCCAAATAATTCAAAAAAAGATTTTTTCCCCCTAAAATTTATAATTCTCTTTGTTTACAGCCCAGATTGTCTTTTTTCCCCATAGCTGTTCTTTGTTGTTAAAGCTTTGAAGGTCACAGACACAGATTAGCTTTTCCCAGATTTGGCCAAGTCTTATATTAAAGTCATAGCTGTCATAGTCTTCATCTGCCACTAGGTGTCAGCAACTAATGAACAATTATCTTTGAAATGAATCTTAACCATTAAAACAATTTTAGATTTATCCAAATTTAATTTTAAGTTTCAGGTTTTATATTTATTTCACTTCCATATATTTTGATCCTCCATAAAAAGATTAATTCCCCGCTTCGGTTAGTATAGGGGTGGGGCGGAAATCCCCCTCCTTCCCTTTTGGAGGTATTTTGCTTCTTGGGGATCTTTTCCAGGAAATTAAATGTAAACTAGAAAAGAGAAGATCAAATTCCTCACCCAGTTTCAAGCACGCTGTTCACAGTTGTGCTGGTTAGTGCTTTTGGACTTCAGTTGCAAATAGCTTGGGCTGGTCGATGTAATACGGCCAGTCTTTCTCCTGTTGGGTTAGAAGGCTTTCCCGAAGTCGAATGGAATGGCTGCCGCTGATCCAGAATCACTGGAGCACCCTTCTTTCTTCGTCACCTCTCTGGGGCGACTTAGACCCATTTACGGTCCCCAGGCAGGGCGAAATTAGCCACGGGGGTACAGAGAATCTGCAAGCCTGCAACCAGTCGCTATCGCGCAAAACCGGAAGTCGGCATCTAAACAATTGATGATATCCCAAACATATTCCATCTACTTTCCAAATCAGACTTCCAAAAAAGTCTGCCTTTTTAAAAAATTTCTTTGCTCCCTTTCCTTCAGAATGTTGTGCTTGGGTAAAGACAACAAAGCTTGTCACCATCGGTCTACTGCAGTGGTGGCGAACCAATGGCACGCGTGCCAGAGGCGGCACTCAGAGCCCTCTCTGTGGGCACGCATGCCACCCGCCAGCAGCTTGCGCAGGTCCATTAGGCCGCCGCCGCCCAGAGCGGCAGCCCCACCCAGCACAAAGGAGGCAAAGCGGCCAGCTAGCAAGCTCAAGTAGAGGTGATAGAGCACGCCCACACCCAGCAAGCCAAAGGCCACCCCGAGCAGGGAAAGCCGGATTCCCATCGGCGTCATGGCCCCCCAGTCCCAGCTAGGATTCTGTGCCTCCCCCCATCTATGCAGGGCCTCCTACCCATCGCCCCACCCACCAGAGACCCCCTGGATCTCCCCCAACCCTGCCCGGCCCCACAGGTGTCCCTCCCATGAGCAACATCGAGGTGGCCATGCCCACCCCAGCCACACCCACCCAGTCTGCCATGACAACCACAGCCATGCCCACCCAGTGGGCCATGCCCCCATGCCCCCCAAGGGCACCACAATGCTGATGCAGCCCTGGCACTTTGTGATAAATAAGTGGGTTTTGGGTTGTGGTTTGGGCACTCGGTCTCTAAAAGGTTCGCCATCACTGGTCTACTGAGATACAGATTTATACCAATCCACTGAAAAACATACAACAGGCTGATTCTTCATACAGCTGTTACTCCTCCCAGAGACCCTCTTTATTTGAACGAGAACAAATTATGCTCTTCCTCAACAGCGAAGCTTATAGCTAGTCCTCCACTTACAACAGTTCATTTAGTGACCATTCAGAGTTACAACACCACTGAAAAAAGTGACTTATGACCATTTTTCACATTTACGACCACTGTAGCATCTCCACAGTCATGTGATTAAAATTTAGAGGCTTGGCAACTGAACGGACTCATGTTTATGACAGTTGCAGTGTCCCAGAGTTATGTGATCACCTTCTCCAGTCTTCTGACAAGCAAAGTCAAATGGGAAGCCAGATTCACTTAACAACCCTGTTAATAACTTAATAACTGCAATATTCACTT
>NW_015388942.1:142192-143228 GCF_001527695.2 Protobothrops mucrosquamatus
TTACGACCACTGTAGCATCTCCACAGTCATGTGATTAAAATTTAGAGGCTTGGCAACTGAACGGACTCATGTTTATGACAGTTGCAGTGTCCCAGAGTTATGTGATCACCTTCTCCAGTCTTCTGACAAGCAAAGTCAAATGGGAAGCCAGATTCACTTAACAACCCTGTTAATAACTTAATAACTGCAATATTCACTTAACAGCTGTGGCAAGAAATGTTGTAAAATGGGGCAAGATTCAACTTAAAAACTGTTTTGCTTAGCAACAGAAATTTTTGGCTCAATTGTGGTTGTAAGTCAAGGACTACTTTCACTTCACCGGCGTTGCAATAGTAGCACCTAGAAAGGGACCACGGGTGAGTGGGTGGCTATCTGTGGTGAAGGCCTGGGGAAGCAGGCTTGATCCAGCATGTTTAATGCTCTAGCAGGCTTGAGAAAGAGGCTTCATCCTTTTCAGACCCAGGACAACCACACCAGCAGATGAGAGAGACCCAACAACCCCAGAAGAAAAAACAGGAGTCAACTAGCAATTAGCAATAGCACTTAGACTTATATACCGCTTCACAGTGCTTTACAACCCTCTCTAAGCAGTTTACAGAGTCAGCATATTGCCTTCCCCAACAATCTGGGTCCTCATTTTACCAACCTTGGAAGGATGGAAGGCTGAGTCAACTTTGAGCCTGTGAGGCTCGAAGTGTCAAATTGCTGGCAGCCAGGAGTCAGCAGAAGTAGCCTGCAATTCTTCATTCTAACCACTGAGCCACAATGTAAGGACTGAAACAACCACTATGTAGGACAAATAGGCAGAAGGCTGGCAGAATGCATCTATGAACACCAAGTCAGAAGACATGATGAAAATCCTTTAATTTCACAACATATAAACAGATTTAACCATAGTTTCAATTGGGAAAATGTGACCATCCTAGACCAAGCCAATGCTAGAATTTCTAGAAGCTTGGCACTCTGCCAAATCAGCCATCAATAGACACATAGACATTAATATCTATAGATTATGCAAAAGAGACAATCAACAAGC
>NW_015388942.1:144420-156376 GCF_001527695.2 Protobothrops mucrosquamatus
GCGATCAGGCCCGGCCAGCAGCCCAGGGCTGCCCCTCGGCGGGCGGCTGGGACTCCCCTTCCCCCTCCCTCATCTGCCTCCCTCCCCACCAAAGCCTCGGTCGCCGCGGGTGGCAACGAGGCTCCCTGCACGGCCTACCCCGCGTCCGGCCTCCCTCATCTTCCCCCCCCCCACCCCGACGCAGAACTCTCTCCGCTCTGGCGTCACCGGAAGCGGCCCTTCTAGCCCCGCGGAGACCATCGGATCCCGCGAGGCCGGTTTTGCTTTCCGACTCGATGGTGAGGAGGATTCTTGGGCATTTTTTATTTTTGTTTTATTTTATTTTTTTCATCGAGGATCGCCGTCGCGAGCCCTTTCCATGGGTGCTTAAGTTCAAGGGCTCTTCCGGCTGGCATTAGACTCGTAACGGTAGAGTTATAAAAGAACGCGAACTTCTGGGCTCGCTTTGATGACTCTTCTTCCCCCCTCCACTTCCCTTTTGGGGGTAGGGCGGAGTTTTCGGGCGGAAGTGAGAGAATCTGCAACCAAGACTTCAACTCCCAGAATTCCTCAGCCAGCTATGCGGAAGAAATCGCGCATTCCGAATTGCCTAGAGATGGTGGGACATTTAAGGCAGTGTTTTTCAAGTTTCGAACTTTAAGGGGAATGGACTTCAAATCCCAGAATTCTCCAACGAGTTAGTTTAGAAAGTGCTGGGTCGTAACGTTCAGATCATTTTGCGGACTTTAGCATACCTAAGCCTGCAGTGTTTATTCAATGCAACTGGAAAGGGAAACCCGTGCAAAAACGTGTAAACCTACGTTCAGTTCACAAGTTTTAAAGTTGCCAAATTTGGAGAGCCCTGCTTTTTAGGACAAGAGCCACCGCGCCAGCAGATGAGGAAGCGATCGGCTGCTGCTAAGGGAGGTGTGGAGACATACGTTCCGCCTGACACGCGTGCACGCAAAAGAGCATCAAGGCCCCCACATTTCAACCCTGAGCTACAAATATTCTCCTTTATTGTCTTTCTGAACGACAATCAGCCCTCAGGCGATGCAGATTGTGATGCTTTTATATGACAAGTGGCACGGATGCCAAGACTTCCAACCACGCAAGCTGTAATATATTTAGTGGTGGAAAATAGAAGTCGGAGCTAATTTAATGAATGTCCTGAGCAGTAATTGGATGAAGCGTCATACTGGCTGTAAGAAACTATGGGCGATTTTTTGCACGCGTGCCGAGCTTATGCACAAGGGTTAAACAGAGACGAGACACTTCTCATCTGACTTACTTTTTGCATCAAAACCGGTCAAAGCGCGGGTGGAAAACTGCAACGGCCGCTGCGTTGGTCGCAATGGAACAAGAATTTAACCAGGGAAGAAGCCTTCGAGGCTTCGCGAGGGGTGACAGGGATGCCACCGGACTGGGGGTATATTTGCCGTTGGGGGGGGGGTCGGCACGTGTTTTGAAAGACTGAGGTTGTTGGGGCGGTCACCGTGTAGTCTTAAGAGCTCTGAGAAATATCTAACCGATCTGGAACAATTCGCTTTGCTTTCTTTATTCGATTCCACTCCCACCTTTCCGTTCCGTCGTAGAACCAAGATCTCTAGCAAAAACTAACATACCAAAAAGACGGTTAAAGACCACGCTACGTGTCTTGTTGGAAAAAGCAATGATGATTTTTCAAGAGTGGGAAAACTCGGAAGGAATTCCCATTGAGTTCTTTGTGGATCGAGTATATTGGCCAACCTCCACAGGCTCTGCTTTAAAGGCTTCAAAACAAAGCTTCAGCAGATGGCAGCACAACGCCTAACTTGGCTGAAGCTCAGCTGGTGGGCCTCTGGCTTTTGGCCCCTTTTGTCGATATTTTATTTATTTTATTTCTTTAGCTGCCCATCTCAAACGAATGACTCTGAGCAAGGAACAGCCATAAAATAATTAAAAACAGTTATGATATAATACAAAATAATATATATATATCTATATCAGCCAGAAGAAATGTGATCAAAGATGTAATTATAGCTCTTTATGAGTAAAATATATGTGTTCAAGAAAGTTGCACTGATGCAGTTGCAAAGGATCAAGCTGAAATTATTTGTGAATGGACATTGTGGAGCTCAGAATCACTTGTAACGCATCACTCTGAATGACCCCACTTCAGATGAGCTTGCTGTGGGATACCAGATTGAAGCCATGGTATGGATTCAAAAGATCCAGTAGTGTGGCTGTGCCTCCTGCTTCCACAGGAGACTGAACAAAGGTTGAAACAGTGAATTTTTTATTTGAGTAGAAGTGTATTGGATTGCACTTTCAAAAAGGCAATAGGAACAGATGTGCTATCCATCCATCCATAACAGGGG
Source organism: Protobothrops mucrosquamatus (assembly GCF_001527695.2). Lineage (NCBI taxonomy): Eukaryota > Metazoa > Chordata > Lepidosauria > Squamata > Viperidae > Protobothrops > Protobothrops mucrosquamatus. The sequence continues at coordinate 146,760 of NW_015388942.1, forward strand.
ATTGTGATAGTTTAGGATAGAAACATAGAAAGCTGATAGCAGAAAAAGACCTGGTGGTCCATCGAGTCTGCCCTTTGAGTTTTTAATTTATTTTATTATTTTTAAATGTTTTGTCGGATGGCAGACATGAAATAATAATATAATATGATATGATATGATATAACAAATTATAATATAATATAATATAATATAATATAATATAATATAATATAAACGTTGGAAGGGGCCTTAGAGGTCTTCTAGTCCAACCCTCTGCTCAGGCAGGAAACCCTATACCATTTCAGACAAATGTGTTCATCTTCAGCATGTTTAAACTCAGTTACTTATGACTGACTTATCACCTCTGCTGAAAGTTGAAGTGAATAATGTTATTTTTGAACTTCCCTCCTGTCAGTTTGAAGTTATGCAGAGTTCTGATATCAACAAGAAAAGCCCTGTGGATGTGTTCTTAGGGACTGGCAGAGACATCCAAAGTTAGAAAGAGAGAGATAACATTTTGTCATTCCTGAGATGTTTGCAGTTTTCATAAACAATCGGCTCAGTGCTATTCTTACTCTCTTCCATTTTTTTGCTATTGAAGGAAACATTTGTGGAAGAGGGAACATAAAACCCTTGTTCATAGCTAAACATTTCAGAAAGAGTGAGTGTTGCATTGCCAACAGTGAGAGCATGAGGTAAAATGGCCGCTTTCTACAGACCTGCAAAGTTTGTGCTAGTGGTTTTTATGTCTAAGGCAGTGATGGCGAACCTTTTAGAGACCGAGTGCCCAAACTGCAACCCAAAACCCACTTATTTATCGCAAAGTGCCAGGGAAGCATCAGCATTGTGGTGCTCTCACGGGGAGCAGTGGGAGCGTGGCCCGCTGGGTGGGCATGGCCGCTGAGCGGGCATAGCTGTGATGGTCATGGCAGACTGGGTGGTCATGGCTGGGGTGGGTGGGCCAGGACCAGGTCAGCGGGGACCAGTCCCTCGCCATCTCCGGAGCATCCCCAGGGTGCCAACGCCGCTTGTTCGCTCACTTCCTGCCCCGTCGCTTCCAAATGCCACATGCTCACTACTCTGGCAAACTCTGCTGGGGCGACGGTGTGTGTGCCCACAGAGAGGGCTCTGAGTGCCGCCTCTGGCACACGTGCCATAAGTTCGCCACCATTGGTCTAAGGTGAAAACTCTTCTCAATTTATGATAGGAAAGGTTGATATTGAATTCTGAAACTCTCCCAGCAATAAGTGGGTGTAGGCTCAGGGCTACCAAATGCCACGTTTGATGTTGACGATGAAACATTTTATCTACAGATCGAACATGGTGTTCCGTGATCTCAATGTCCCATCACTGGTATGGTTGATCCACCTACACAAGTAACAAGTTGATTCCTGAAATACAGATGTGTGATTAAATTAAAAACCCAATTGCCCACAGATTTAAAAGTCCCTTCTTCTCTTTCCATGCCTTTGCTGACAGACTTGAGAGTAAACAGGCATGGTTCAGCTTTGGCTACTTATATTCTATCTTCTTCTCTTCATCACAATGGGAGGTAAGTTAGCCACTCTATTATTCCCACACCCACAAATGTCAATTATACCCAAAGCTCTCTGTTAAAAATTACTCATGGCCACCCAGGTCTAAGAGAATAAAGCATAAAGCCTGGGAGTTGAGGGCTCAGCAGCAAAAAATATAGTTGTTATGGCTGTTAGCATAATAAGATATAGAGGTCTTCATTGAGGATCATTGAGAGACAGTAAATTTAAATTCCCCCTTTCTACTAAAGATCTAATATAGCCAAGGACCCTCCCCACTTTGCTTCTAAAGAGTGAAAATGGTGATTTTGGCTGCATTGGAGTTGAGCCCTTAACTTCTGGCACTTAAATCATATGTCTTTTTAAAAGCCTAATAGGTTCCCCTGCCAGGTGCTAATCTGTAACTAGAGGCTACCTTCATGGAATTAGGGGTCTCTTTTGTCAGATAGGCTGAGAGCAGAACAAGGAATCCTCTTTACCTTTTACGATATCTTGTGGGGTTAGTAATTAATGTGACTGAAATGGATACCTGGGCTTTTCCAGTGAAGGTTGCATTAGGAATTGTAATTAGCCCGTCTGAGCCCAACATTGATAAGGTGTTTTACAGAACAGATACTTGCAGAGATGTTTAAACTAAACATTATCTACCATTAATACTTGTTCCTTTTCAACTGTTTGTATTAGTAATATATAGATAGCTTGATGAAGCCCTGGTGGCGCAGTGGTTAGAATGCAGTATTGCAGGCAAACTCTGCCCACAGCCTGGAGTTCAATCCTGTTTCCGGGCTCAAGGTTGAACTCAGCCTTCCATCCTTCCGAGGTTGGTAAAATGAGGACCCAGCTTGTTGGGGACAGTATGCAAATAATACTGACATTGTAAAGAGTGCTGTACACTACAGCACTGTGGGGCAGTGTATAAGTCTAAATGTTATTTATTTATTTAGAGTCCTAGTGGACAATCACTTAAATATGAGCCAGCAGTGTGCTGCAGCTGCCAAAAAAGCCAACACAGTGCTAGGCTGCATTAACAGAGGGATAGAATCAAGATCACGTGAGGTATTAATACCACTTTACAATGCCTTAGTAAGGCTACACTTGGAATACTGCATCCAGTTTTGGTCACCATGATGTAAAAAAGATGCTGAGACTCTAGAAAGAGTACAGAGAAGAGCAACAAAGATGATTAGGGGACTGGAGGCTAAAACATAGAAGGAACGGTTGCTGGAATTGGGTATGTCTAGTTTAACGAAGAGAAGGACGAGTGGGGACATGATAGGATTGTTCCAATATCTCAGGGGCTGCCACAAAGAAGAGGGAGTCAAGCTATTCTCCAAGGCGCCTGAAGGCAGGACAAGAAGCAACAGGTGGAAACTAACCAAAGAGAGAAGCAACCTAGAACTAAGGAGAAACTTCCTGACAGTTAGAACAATTAACCAATGGAACAACCTGCCTCCAGAAGCGGTGAACGCTCCAACACTGGAAGTTTTTAAGAAGAGACTGGACAGCCGTTTGTCTGAAATGGTGTAGGGTTCCTGCCTGGGCAGGGGGTTAGACTCGATGACCTCCAAGGTCCCTTCCAACTTTATTATTATTATTATTATTATTATTATTATTATTATTATTATTATTATTATTATTATTGTTGTTGTTGTTGTTGTTGTTGTTGTTGTTGTTGCTATTGTTATTGATACAGATTTCTATATCTCTACTAGAATAACCTAACTTGGTTGTATTTTAGAAACAGCAAGGCAGGAAACCTGACATTATCTAAATATTGTACATGAAGAATGAATGAATGGGGGAAAAGAACCAAAGTGCAGAACAGACACATTTTAAAGACGTTATCAGCCTGTAGCTTGCTGGGTTTAAAACCCTACATGGCACAGAGCCAGGTTACTCGTAGAACACAATCTTTCTGTCTCTTTTCCCAGTCGATACTTTGATTTGCCGAAACTGCATGTCCGTATGGCCAGTGGCTCCTTGCCTTCCCCTTAAAAGCTTCTGTCTCACCTCCAGTGGAGTGTGTGCCCACCTGCAAGTCTTTGGAAGTAAGGATTCTTATTACATTCCTTTGACAGGGCTGGCTTTTCTGGGGTTGATGCAGGTAATCCTTGACTTACAACCATTCGTTTACAACCTTTCTTGTCGTTAAGTGAATCACTGCAGTTGTTGGTTAGCTGAATCTGGCTTCCCCATTGCCTTTGCTTGCCAGAAGGTTGCAAATGACTGTGCCGTTGTAACTTCAAAGAGTCACTAAATGAACTGTTGTAAGTCGAGGACTACTTGTTTGGGGACAAAGGACTTTACAAAAACATAAGATGCAATATTCCATGGGAAATTAGTAAGGATAATTGAAATGTGACTCCTTTCTCCTTAAATGCAGGTATGCGTCTGGAGAAGCTTATGCTAACCTGTTTGGAGAATGAACAGAATAAATGTGGGAGTTCCTGGGAAGATCCAAAGACCCATTTTCGACACAAATTGAATTGCTGTTCTGATTCTAATTTATGCAATTGGAAGCCATTTATACGTCCATGGTAGACCTTTCTTTCTGGAGTTGTATAATTAGTTCTCTTGGTTGTGAACGAGGATCCAGGGGTTTTTCTTACATATTTATTGTACTGCAGGTTTTCCTGTAATTTCTCAGGAATTTTGTGGCTTTTCTGCCCACAAAAAGCTGTTGCTGCAAAAGCAGTCTGTCTCGTAAGGGCAGTCAAAACACAAGTTGTTTCTTTTCCCTTCCCTACTCTTTTTTTTTGTCTTTTTTTAATTACAAGCTTCCAGTTTTAAAACTCTGGCCCTACTGGAGGGGAATTAACGCTGAGTTGATTCCTTCTTGATCCTAAAGTGCTTCTTTAATAATATGTTTTGCGGAAGTTAATTCATTTGCTTGGTGAAATAAGTAAACTAATAATAGTTATTCATGAGCGACCATATAACAGGCTTGTACAATGAATTACTTTTTGTTCTAAATCAGGCTGTTTGCTGGAAAGGGGATCAGACAAGTCAGTCTGGAAAAAGTGGCATTGCAGTACAGGTAACCCCTGGACTTTTAACCATAATTAGGACCGGAATTTCTGTCGCTAAGCAAGCCAGTTGTAAAGTGAGCTGCACCCAATTTTACAACCTTTTGTGCTACGGGTATTGAGCAAATCACTGCAGTTGTTAAGTGAATCGTGCAGTCGTTAAGCGAATCTGGCTTCCCCCATTGGTTTTGCTTGTTGGACTTCAGCTGGGAAGGTCACAAATGTCAATCACGTGATCCCACAATGCGGCAACCACGGTAAATAGAGGCCAGTTGCCAAAAGCCCCAAATTGTGATCACGTGACCAGTGGGGCTGCTGCAACAGTTGTAAGTGCAAGGATCAGTTGTAATCCCCCTTCTTGATGCTGTTGTAACTTTGAATGTTCACTAAATGAATAGTTGTAAGTTAAGGACTACCTGTACTGCAACACAAACCTTTCTAATTTTGTACTTGCATCACGACATTCCACACACATCCAAAAGGGCCTGAATTTGCAACACTGCTTTTGTCAAAGCAGTGCAATGTCTCAGTCCTTGAGAAAAAGATACGATAAGATAAGATAAGATAACCTTTATTGTCATTTTTTTACTGTGGGCACAACGGCACACATCAAAAATGAAATTTAGTTACCCGCTCTCAAAGTGAAACACAAACATGACACACACCTAAAACATACTATATACAACATATGTATAGACCCACACCGCTACATATAAAGCAAATTTCAGAGAAGGCCCAAGGATTGAAGAGGGTGAGATAGCAAACCATCTTGATGTTTACTATTTTTTAAAGCAACATCTTTTCTTTTTTTTTCCTTTTCTTGGCACAGGAAATACTTTAAGAGCCCAGCAAACATTGTACAAGAGGAAAATAAGAACAATAGAAGAATATTAGTGATAAAGAAACCAACTCAAAACTCAGCTGGAAGCAATGCTATCATTTAAAAGCAGCTTGTACTACTAGCCTGAAATGGATCTAAAACATCAGCCTCCTGATTATTAATCAAAATAGTTGATTAATAATTCTCAACAGATGACTCCTGGAGCAATCAATCAATCAATCAATCAATCAATCAGTCAAAAGAGATTGTGTTTTGCTATTCTAATTTCCATTGTTTATGTTTTCTTATGCTTTCTTTAAAAAGAGCACACAATGCATGAAAAGTCACAATGTAATTCTCTTACTTCATTAAAGAAACAGGCAGCTGAGCAGCTCCTAATTTGCTTGTCTAATGTAAGGAAAACATCAATCAGTAGAAAAATTAAGGTGTAAGAAATTAACCATTTGGTGCAGGGGTGTCAAACTGCCAGCCTGCAAAACCACACCCACCCCATTGCCAGCAATGGAAAAAAAGTCGCAACACGTCACGTGACATTGCGAGTTTGACACCCCTGATTTGGTGGCTTCATTGTTTAGATTCTATGTCTGTTAACTGATTCAAGAAACTGAATGCTAAATAAATTCGATCCCTGTAATAGTTTATTACCTGCTTGTGTACTTTTATATACCCATTCAAGACATGGCTCTGGGTGGCCAGCAAATAGCGGAATAACCAACAATAAGAAGCAATTTAAAAGTAATTAAAACAACCCAACGCAGTTGTAGCATCTCCATCAACATATGAGTTAAAAGACCAAAACAAATTGGCCCGTTTTTTGGGTAACGAACAAATCTTGAGTGCCAATGAGGCCAAGTCCATCTGAATGTTGGGGGATGTGGTGTTCATAGAGCAGTTGTGATGTTACAGAAGTCACACAAAAGTTACACAACTTGTTTAATGAAAGGGATCTGGAGCATGCCTACCCTGTCCGATCTCATGGGATGAACAGAAATGATTGGAAGTAGACAGTATCATAAACAACTGAGTCCTGCACCAAGAAGGGCATTATAGTTAGTTCTCAACTTACAACTGGTTGCTTAGCAATCATTCAAAGTTCTGACAGACCATCAAAAAGGGACTTATGACCCAGTTTCAAAGTTCTGACGTCTGCCTCCCATTACATGGCTGCGTTTTGGGGGCTTGGCAAATGGACTGCCTTTACACCTGTTTTCAGCTCCCTGTGGCTACATGCCTGCAAATTATGATTATTTTGTCAGAAACTGGCATTTACTTCCATGTTTTTGCAAAAAAAAAAAAGCCCCATAGTGAATAACAATGAAAAATTCAGTCCAGTCATGTGGTGACCTGTTTTATGACTGTCGTGACATGTGAGTCTCATGGTTGTAATTTGAGGACTACCTGTATAAGTGAAAACCAGCATCTTGAGTTGTACCGAGAAGCCCATTGAGAAGCAATCCAAGTTGCTGAAATGTTTTGCCAAGATACTTCTATAAATATCTGCATTGCTTCATTCTGGAGCAGCTGTTGCTTCTAAGTGGTCTTCAAGAGCCAACCCTGTAGAGCACACTGCAATAGTCCAGATGGAAGGTGACCACCGTAGAAGTGAAAGTTGTGAGAAAGTAAGAATTTCCTGAAGGTATCTGGAAATTCTCAGTCATCCAGGTCATGGGTATCCCAAAGGTGCTTTTTTTTTTTTTTTTTTAAGGCAACTGGACTTTCTAATTTTTCTTTTAAGATGTTTCATTTCTCATCCAAGAAGCTTCTTCAGTTCTAACTAAATAGTGGGGAATGGAAGGGGTTTATATTCTCTGCAAGCAACCAGTCACTAAGACTCTGAAGGTCGTTGAAACTACAGTAGTGGCCAAAATTGTTGAAACCTTTTGGGAAAAGTGTATTTTTGAGGTTTGATGGCTAATAACACCACTTTTTTTGGAGTAGTACCATAAAATTATATATCAATAGAAAGATAATTTAATCAAGAATATAATGCAACAAAGTTTGTTCAACTATCTGTATTGTGTTCTATGAAAAGTTATAGCCAAATAACCAGAAAAAGGAAGCACAACTTGCTTAGGTTGATATCAGGTAGCTTTCCTTCATCTGATTGTAGCCAATGAGCATGAGTGTTTAGAGAGCCAATCGGGTGTCATCTTGCTTTGGCAATGAGCCAATCAGATCACAGTAGGATTCAGTTATTGATGTCATGTATTGAAGCTGAGAGGAGGATATTTGTCAGTGTGTTATGTGATCGCTAGCAAGTTGGTTGGGTTTTTTTGTGTTCTTTCCTTTAGTGAGCTTGTAAAACGTAATAAAATTAAAGTAATGGTGCAAAGAGTTGACTGGTTGCCCAGAAAGCGATGTAAAATAATATTATTAAGTGAACAAGGCTACAGTTATAAAGAAATTAGAAGAAAAATTGGTGGAAACATAACCAAAACCAAAGGTGGCATTTCTACTGTACACTTTTCCCAAAACCAAAGGTGGCATTTCTACTGTACACTTTTCCCAAAAGGTTTCCACTACTTTGGCCACTACTGTATCTAGAGGCTAATCTGTGTCCTTAGAGTGAATCAGAATGCAAATGAGTGTCCAAAAACACCTTTAGGACAATTTCCTAAAGGGATTTTCTAATGATATGCATAGGGAAGTACAGCTGATCCAAATACAGAGTAAATAAATTTACAGTCTTCCAATTATAACAGTCATGGTTTTTTGATCCCTTATACCCAGGGACAAAAATGTAAGACTATTGGGCTGAAATATCAAGGGGTCCAGACAATTGTACTTTGAGATTCCTTTTCATGCCTTCAAGTCAATGTGGACTCCTGGCAACTACCTGGAGTGGTCCCTGCAGTTTTCATGGCAAGATTTTTTGGAAGTGGTTTGACATTGGCTGCTTCCTAGGGCTAAGAGAGACTGAAAGGCTCAAGGACTAGAATTCATGGTCTACTGGCTTCTAGCGTGATCCTTTAATCGCTATACCAGTGATGGCGAACCTTTTAGAGACTGAGTGCCCAAACTGCAACCCAAAACCCACTTATGCATCGTCGGGTGCGGGTGGGTGTGGCCCATTGGGTGGGTGTGACCCATTGGGTAGGCGTGGCTGCGGTGGTAACAGCAGACTGGGTGGGACTAAAAAGTTCAATCAATCAATTCCAATTTTGCAAGATCTTTTTTTTTCCCGTGAGAAGTTGAAATTGACTGATTGATTGAACCTTTTTTTTTGGTACACGGCGGCGGAGGCCTAAAGCGAAAAGGTTTTATAAAACCCAGCTGAAGGCCTAGGACTGGGGCGATGGCGCGCGTGCCCACAGAGAGGGCTTAGAGTGACGCCTCTGGCACCCGTGCCATAGGTTCGCCACCACTGCGCTATACCAAACTGTTTTTTTTTTTTAAAAAGAACTCCATTGAATAAAAACACTACAGGAAAGCGAGGAGGTGAAATAAGAGCGGAAAGTGAATTCCAGCTAGGTTAAGCTTCCAGGAAACCTAACGTAGATTTCTATTAAACTGCCCTTTAGTAGACAGTGTTGAAGTGTTGGAGGGATGGAAATTAAACACCCACCAAGAAAACTGAAATGTTGCCAGAGAGAATTTAGCTCAAAAAGAGTCACTAGTGGGAGTTAGAAAACTGGTTCTTTTTTTTTTAAAGTATGCAGTTTATGTATCGTGGGGTCCTTGGTGCTCTCTAAATTTAGTTGTTTTCTTGCAGACGATTCATTACCCAACTAGGTAACATCATCAGTGCTACAATGTGACAGTGTGACAGCTCTGATGATGTTACCTAGTTGTGTAATGAAACATCTGCAAGAAAACAACCAAGCTAAGAGAACACCAAGGACCCCACACGTCAACCCTGAGCTAGAAATATCCTATCTTTACTTAGATATGGAATACTGAATAGGGAAGTAAGGGCCATGATAATATTTTTTATTTTTAAAAGAAAAATATTGTTAATATTATATATTAATACACCTCTCCTTAATTTTATATCAGCTAGGTAGCACGAGTGCATTATCTATCTGGAAATAGAAATGAAATTTGCATCTGCCCAGGGACTTTCTACATGAACACACAGAAAAAAGGCAAGTTCTTAACACACAACAACAATCAAATATCATTCTATGTGCGGTTACACAGATCCCTGCTGCAGCAATCAATTTTCACAAAGATGCCAGAGTTGCTTCTCCTTCCTCGTTCACAGTCTTGAACATAACCAGTGCAGCCTTCTTTTGA
>NW_015388943.1:0-76931 GCF_001527695.2 Protobothrops mucrosquamatus
AGAGAGAGAGAGAGAGAGAGAGAGAGAGAGAGAGAGAGAGAGAGAGAGAGAGAAGAGAAGAGAAGAGAAGAGAAGAGAAGAGAAGAGAAGAGAAGAGAAAGAGAGAGAGAGAGGAGAGAGATAACTATTCCAAATCTTGAAATGCATCTACTCATTTTTTTTCTCTGGATGTAATCCTTTAGATTGAGCAAAATGACACGGATAATGTTTCAGAGATGACAGCAACATTTTCTTTAACGGAGGTGGAGGTGTGTAGACAGATCCTAGCAGCATTTCTAAACAAATGCAGTCTGTTGGATTCTCCGTGTATCCAAGGACCTAATCTGGAGCATGCTGAGCCTCACTGTTAATCCATCCCAACTCCCGGCCACTCTGTTCTCACCACATATCTATTCCTCCCCCCTCCCATCCACTCCCCGAGTCAAAATCCACTCACTGTTGTAGCTGCCATGGCTGTTAGTCTCTGCTGCTGCCACGTTCTGCTGTAATAGCCCTTCGGATGTGTCACTTCCTGACAGTGAATGGGTGAAGACAAGGAGAAATTGGGGAGGAGGGAAATAAAAAAGAGAGAAGAAAAGCAGGGAGGGAGGATGAGGGGGACGTGAAGGGATGAAGCAGGGGACAAGAAGGGAAAGGGTGTGTCTTTAACGCCATCGTTTGTCTGGCTGCAACATTCCAACAGCTTAATGCATTTTTTTTTTCAGGTTTGTATAGAGTCGCCTATGGCGAGTATGATTTTAATTCCAGGTGACCAACCTGTACGGAAACCTTTACAAAAGCCAGTAACAATAACAGTAACAGAGTTGGAAGAGACTTTGGAGGTCATCTAGCCCAACCAGATGCTCTTACAGGAGACCTATACCATTTCTGATAAATGGCTGTCCAGGCTCTTCTTAAAAGCTTCCAGTGATGGGGCACCCACGACTTCCAAAGCCAATTTGTTCCACTGGTTCATTGTTCTCCCTGTTAGGAATTTTCTCCTTAGTGCAAGGTTGTTTCTCTCCTTGGTTAGTTTCCATCCATTGTTTCTTGTTCTGTCTGGAGGTGCTTTGGAGAATAGCTTGACTCCCTCTTCCTTGTGGCAGACCTTCTAGTATTGGAAGACTGCTATCATGTCACCCCTGGTCCTTCTTTTCACTAGACTACATATCATTTGCCCCTTCCTTCTGGGTTATTGAACCTACAAGCACAAGCTGTTAGGCTAATAATACACATTTTGTGAGTGTATTGACTAGCACGATATTATTTGTGGTCAGGATCCATGCTCAACAGGTTTCCTGCTGAAATAGTCTTCTTCATCAAGTGTCCTACCAAGAAAAGGCATCTGAAAACTTTGCCCTTTTTTGTCACCCTAAAAATAAAGGCTTCATACATTCATATTTATGCTTTATATGCACATTTCCCCCCCTGCTCTGAGCTTTTATTCTTTCATGAACTTTAACTGAACTAGAGGAATTTCTAAAATTCTAAAATGCACAATTTTCTTTTTCTTTTTGAATCCCACCTTTATTATTTTTTACAAATAACTTAAGGTGACAAACATATTCAACACAACTTCTTCCTCCTATTGTTCTTACAATGACAACTCGGGCTGGGCTGAGAAAGAGGGCCCAAGGTCACCCAGCTGGCTTTCATGGCTAAGGCAGAATTTGAGCTCACTGTCAACCATCCCAACTTGGTCAGTTAGAACAGAAAGACTCTCGGCCCACAGTTAGCCAAAAGTATACTTTACTAAAATCAAGTGGTTACAGAAGAAGCAAAGCTAGATCTGGGGTTTTCACACCTAAAGCATACGGTTAACCTTCCCTTGTTCCCATCCATCTCCCTGGTTATCAAAGAGTGTCCAATTAGGTACTAATAAATTGTTTGGGTAACAGTCCCTGTCTTCGTGGGCTGGATGGTTCTGCATTGTGTTGTGTGACCTTGGAATGGCCAGCAATTCTCATAGGATGACAATCTAATACAGGTCATTTAATATATATTTTAATTTGGTTTTTAGATATTTATTGTATTGTACTGTTTTTATTTACCTGTAAGCCGCCCTGAGTCCCTCGGGAGAAGGGCGGGGTATAAATGGGAACAAATAAATAAAATAAATAAATGATGCAAAGTTTTGATTGCTCATGCTAACCCTTCCCTTATCCCACCCCACCAATCTCCCTCTCCCGTTGTGTTTGTCAGGCTGTCACAGGCAATGCATAGCATAGCAGAATGGCAGTCCTGACACTCACAGTCTCCTGATTTCTAGCCTGGTGCCTTAACCACTACACCACTAAACTGGCTTTCTATGCACAATGGATCATGCGCGCAGGCCAACCCTTTCAAACATTTCAATTTCTTTGCACCTTTTGTTTGTGAATTCTTGATAAAACTCTTCCTCCCAAAGATCACTCCACATTTTCTCTAATGCATGTTTCCACATCAGTAAAACACCACACACACACACACACACACACACACACACACACACTTTTGAGTGACAGCATCTACAGTCATATTGAGATTGCTTTGTTGACACTACCTGTAACACTCAAGATACAAAAGGAAGCAATGTACTAAATCTGGAAATGACAAAAAAGGAATAGGGGAATTGTAACAATTGATCCCGTCTGGAAGTAAATAAATCAAGGCTTTCAGAACTCTGCAATCTAAAAATTGCAAGTGACAATTTCCTGTTCTTTACCCAATGCTTGCTGAAAGTTTTCCCTAACAAAAGGAGGAGATGCATACAACCTTCCCCTCAATATTGTTAATGGAAATACCCTGAGAAATATTTTTGAAAGGCAACTTCCACTGCTTCCATCCTTTGTCATATAAATGTTCTCAGCATCGGTGTCTTTAAAATAAAACTACCCTTTTCCGGATGCAAATTTCAACAACCCGCTCTTTCCCAAACCCGTTTCTCATAAATAAAGGACACTTTAAAAAGCTTGTTCAGTGCAACATTCGCTAAAGCTGTAAAGTCTGTTTTGGTGATTCTCATAAACCTTCTCCCATTGAAAGCTGGGTTGGATTTCTTTAACACAGAGGTCCCCAACCGTTTGGGCACCAGGGTCCGTTTCCATGGAGCAAGGTTTTTCCATAGACGGGACAGTGTGTGGTTTTGTGTGCTGCCTGCATCCCACGGATGGGGCTTTGCTTGTTTGTGCGGCCCAGTTGCTGGCATGCTGCAGCCCGGTACCAGTCCACGGACCGGGGGTTGGGGACCCCTGTTTTAACATCACTACCAACTGCAGCCGTTGTGGGAAATTGTAAGGGTCCTATGGGAGAAAAGGAAAAAGGAAAGAAAAATCTGGTGGTTTCCGATAGTGACGTGATTTCTTGTTCAATGAGAGGCAGAACTCAAGACAGTAATCAATTTGGGGTAATTACTTGAGGTTATTTGGAGATGCTTCAAGATGCTATCCAAAGACAGTAGAGGTACTCCTCAACTTACAGGCTCTACTGACAACAGAATTTCCATCATTAGGCAAGGCAGTCAGTGAGTCGTACCCAATTTTACCACTTTTTTTTTTTTTTTGCCAAGGCTGTTAAATGAATATTTTGCAGTTGCTAAAATCAATAACACGGTTCTTAAACAAATCGAGCTTCTCCCATTGACTTTGCGGGACAGAAGCAACCTGGAACAGTCGCAAATGGTGATTGCATAACCCCAGGACACTGCAACCATCACAAACACTGTACATGCCACTTGCCAAGCACCCAAATTTGGAACACAAAACTATGGGGACGCCCCTTCCCTTTTTTCCTGAAGGGAGGTGGAGAGCAGAACAACCTAGCTTTCTGAAACCTTTAAGTCCTGACTAAACTTCCCATCCTTTACCCTCCATACAACAGAGGTCGATGATGCTGTGATGGTTATAATAGCAATAACAATAGCCCTTAGACTTATATACCTCTTCATGGTGCTTTACAGCCCTCTCTAAGTGGTTTACAGAGTCAGCATCCTGCCCCCAAAAATCTGGGTCCTCATTTTACTGACCTTGGCAGGATGGAAGACTGAATCGACCTTGAGCCTGTCAGGATTGAACTCCTGGCAGTCGGCAGAGTTTGCCTGCAATAGCAATAGCACTTAGACTTATACACCTCTTCATGGTGCTTTACAGCCGTCTCTAAGCGGTTTACAGAGTCAGTATATTGCCCCCAACAATCTGGGTCCTCATTTTACTGACCTCGGCAGGATGGAAGGCTGAGTCAAGCTTGAGCCAGTCAGGATTGAACTGCTGGCAGTCTGCAATATTTGCCTGCAATACTACATTCTAACCACTGTGCCACCATGACTCATAAGTGAAAGTACTAAGCCATTTTCTCCACTGCCATCATAACTTCGAATAGTTGTTAAGCAAATGATTGTACGTTGAGGATTACCTATAACCTTTCTAAAAAATTTAGTGGCTATTCTTCCCAATTTTGGAACCTCATATAAGAACACTGATTGTGAGAACGGCACGTCAGTGACAGCTGGTGTTTTAACTCTAGAAAAAAACGATTGCTCTACTTTTCAAATGTATTTCCTCGTATTCTAGTTACAGACTGTCTGATATGAAAAATCTCACAGCTGGTAATAGGGCATTATGTACCAACAAATCCCAAGCAAGAAAAGCAATCACAGACTTGAAAGCCAAGGTGGAGAGAACACCAATATAATAAAGAATAATGCTAATCTAATCTAACACGTTGAGATGAAAGAATGATTTCTCCCCCGGCACCCACTTTGTCCCCATGCAAATAGCTTAGGGAGATGGCAATCCAGGGTTTGATTTACAGCTCACTTGGAGTAAATACGAAGAAACAAGGATAGCTTTTGACTATATGAAAGTCAGTGATCTCATACATTTTTTTTTTTTGAACAGGTAGGGGAGGGAAAACAGAAGCAGAGGGAGAGCGGATTTATTTTTTTTGACTTCTTCGTTCTATAGGAGGCGAAACATTGTTCTGTAGGGTTTAACAAATCAATCCAAAGTTTAAGGTTTTTGCAATGTTGGATCAATTGGAAAGAGTTAGAGAGCAGGGGAAATAATGTGTTTAAGTCAGTCATTGTTCCTCAACAAAGAGACTATGATTTTTAAATGTTTATTGTTTATTGCTTTTAGGCCCTATGTAAAGATCTTTCCTCTCCCTTCTATCCTTTTAACAAGCTTGTGCAATAAGTTTAAGTCAGGAGAGAGCAGTTGGCACAATGTTACTGCACAAACTTTGTGGCTGAACTGGTAGTTCTCCAAACGGTCTGCAAAAACTGGTAAGCTATGTTTTTAATACCAGCTTTTGAGGAAAGAGATCTTGCTTTCTGATTTCATTCTAAGGGGAGGAAAACTACAAAGGAATTCTCCTTCTTGCAACTATTTAATTAGCCAGTAGTCAAGTGTGTGTAAGTTATCTTGCTTTTCGTTGTGGGATCCTCTGTCCATAAGCCTGAATCCTCCCTGGCTTTCCACAATAACTCCGGAGGAGACCTCATGGCATAACTGTGGTGTTTTCAATTGTGATGTTCCTCTCTCTGCTAAGCGAAGGTCTGACCTTAAGAGACAACTGGGCAATTGGTGTAATCTTTACAGCTTGTTGGGCAGTGTTGGGCTTCAGGGTTTAATAACCAAGGCCTAAACAACAGAGACAAGGTGGCCTGCTACAAGTTGGAGAGAGCTGGTCTCTAAGACCTGCATCCCAGTCAGCTACTACTATTACATTCACGTCGGAAGTAGCTACCAAGGCACTTCCAGGTTGAAAGAATTAGATGGTGACATCACTGTCGCCAGGGAACACCCAAGGGGATGTCCTTGGTATTTTCCCACTGAAGTGCTACCTATTTATCTACTCACATCTGCACGCTTTCAAAGTTAGGGTGGCAGGAGCTGGTACAAATTGATGGGAGCTCATTCTGTCACATGGCTCACGCTCTCAGTTTTGAACTGCTGAGCTCTCAACCTTTCAATCGTCTTCTGACTCAGCGTCCTAACCTCATGATCCACCGCGGCTTCCAGTCAGCTAAAGACTAATCAGAAATCAAGATACCTGAGGAGTCCAGTCAGTTCCTCTGGCTTGCTTAGGAGTCCACCTTGCCTCTGAAGATGCCAGCCTCGTTGGCCAGCGAAACGTCTGGAAATCTGTTGTCTAGACCATGATCACTAAATTGGAAAATTCTTCCTTCCCTTCGAGAAATTTGAAGAAATTGCCCACCCAATGGCCCTATCTCAAGTTGGAATGGAGAATTTAGAAAAGTAATTATGGACGGTCCTTGACTTGGAACCATTTGTTTAGTGAGCATTGGACGTTACAATGGCACTGAAAAAAAGGTAACTTATGACCATTTTGCACACTTATGACCGTTGCAGTATCCCTGTGGTTAAAAGTCAAAATTTAGATGCTTGGCAACTGGCTTGTATTTATGACACCTGAATATAGGTGTGGTTCTGTGGGACTCAGAACGTGAGACTGGCCACCAAGACAGACAAGAAAATCAGAACCTTTGCTTTTTAATGCTAGTACATCCCTTATCCAGGAGGTTTGTTCTGACAGGAAATTGTCAATTGTATACACCTTGTGTTATCTTTTGTTCAGTGTGAACAACCGGTTCTCTGTTTGGATGCCGCTTCCATTCTGGGCCTGGGCAACAAAAAAATTAGCTACCGGTTCTGCCGAACTGGTGTGAACTGGCTGAATCCCACCACTGCTTTCTTTCCTGGAATGTACTCTGAGGCCTGAGCATATGCTGATCACAACGCTTCCTAATCTAAATTTCTGCTGAGGTTCCCAGTTCAAGTTTGTAACAGGCGTAAATGGAAGCGTTGCAGTGACACACCTCAGCAAACTTACTTAGACTATTTCACAAGCCGGATGATGAACTGGTTTGCACGGCGCATTGCAAAAATGTTCCAGCTGAGGTGATGGGAACATTTTTATTTATGTTTGTGAAAAGTGGAAGAAGAGAAGGTAAGAGTCACCGTGTCACAATTCCTGTTTTCTATGCATGTGCAATTTTGTCGACCGCTGCTTGCCAATTATATCCTGAGTGCACTTCACCAGAGAATCTAATTGTAATGGTGGGTTGATAAAAATGCTACTACTCTGCAGTCCAGTAGCAGGGTCCTTTTTTTGAAGTCTCAAAGCATTAATGGGAATTAAACAACATTTAGGCATCTTACACAGGGGCATATTTGGACACTGCATGTGGAAAGGAACATATCTTGGTCACTATCACTTGCAAGAGCAAACTTAGATCACGAGGGCCAACCACAGTCAAAAAAAGGAAGGGGAAATTGGTGCTATCACGAATCTTCCAGGTATTTTGGGAAAAAAATAATTTAAGGTAGAAAGGCCTACATCCTTATTGCCCCCCTGAGTGCCAAAGTGAGTGCCATTAGAACAGAGGGTGGCAATTGTGAAAAGAGAAATGGAAAAATACATCAATGACAAATGATATGCAGGAAAACAAGAATTGCTCAAAGGTGAAAGATGAAAATATTTTGCTGTACACTTTGTACACTTAGCTAAGTAAAAGAGAGTTATTTTTACAAATCACTTAAGGCATTGACCATCTCCAACACACCTCCCTCCTTCTCCTATTTTCCTGACAATTATCCTGGCTTTCGTGGCCGAGGTGCGATTTGAACTCATGGTCTCTTGTTTCTAGCCTGGTGTCTTAACCACTAGACCAATTTCCCCCCCCCCTTTCTTTCTCTTTCTTCATCTATCTATCTATCTATCTATCTATCTATCTATCTATCTATCTATCTATCTATCTATCTATCTATCTATCTATCTATTTATCTGTCTGTCTGTCTGTCTGTCCGTCCGTCCGTCCGTCCGTCCGTCCGTCCGTCCGTCCGTCCGTCCGTCCGTCCGTCCGTCCGTCCGTCCGTCCGTCCGTCCGTCCGTCCATCCATCCATCCATCTATCTATCTATCTATCTATCTATCTATCTAAAGTTTACTCTAGTGCAAACATGTCAAACTTGTGATGTTACGTGACATCGCACAACGTATCGGGACAGTTTTGCCATTGCCAGCAATGGGGTGGGCGCGGCTTCCGGATGACGCATCCGGCCCACGGGCCAGCAGTTTGACACCCCTCCTCTAGTGGCCCATGCATGCACAAACAAACAAACAAACAAACACACACACACACACACACACACACAATATCACAGTGGGGTGTAATGGTTCAGTGCTTAAAGAAGCTGAGTTTGTTAGCCCAGGTTCGAGACCTAAGCTCCTCGTAACAGGGTGAGCTCCCATTCCTTGCCTCAAATTCTGCCCACCTAGCAGTTCAAAAGCATGCAAATGAAAGCAGATTAATAGGTACCACTTTGGTGGGAAGGTAACAGCATTTTGTGAGCCTTTGGCGTACAGTCATGCTGGTCAAAGGAGCACAGAAATTATCTTTGGACAACGCTGGCCAAGAAGCAGAGACGACCACTGTGTCTTAGAGTTGGACATGACTGATGGGGAAACCTTTACCTTTTATAATCACAATATACCTACGTAGTCCCTATATATATAAAGTGTCACAATATATAGAGTCTATGTTTGCTATATATTGGACACACTTCATTTACACCTGTGTCTTTCCTCTCTTCAAAACTAGATCTTCTTATTGAGGTACATTAGAAAAGGATCAGACTGTACCCATTAAATACTCCAGCAGCCAATTTGGTCTTCACCCGGGTTTCCACCCTAGTCAGCCTTTTTCTCTGCTAACCTCATTTTCATGACTAGTGATGAAATTAATAAAAAAGAATATCCAAAGACCTCATTCATCCAGATGGAGCCTGGTGGGAAGGTGAAGTGGAGAAAGGAGGTCTGTGGATCAGGTGCGGTAGGTTGGCGAATTCGGTGAAATTAGGATAATTACCATCCCCGAGATAATGCCATGCAATTTAACACAGCCTAATTGCCCTGATTAATTCCTCTGTGCTCACAATACTTTGCTATGAAGGGCTCTTCATGTTTCAGAGTGGAAGAGAGGGGATGAATTGTTAATAGCTTCTCCTCTCCCTACCTTGGAACAGTTGAGAGAGAGAAAGAGAGAGGCTGAAATGCAGAAATGTTCATGCGGTGGTTTATGTTGAAAAGACTTGTATCGGATATTTAAGACAGCCCTGGTGCCATTCCAGACATTCAGAATGCTCCTCCATCA
This sequence comes from Protobothrops mucrosquamatus, assembly GCF_001527695.2. Lineage (NCBI taxonomy): Eukaryota > Metazoa > Chordata > Lepidosauria > Squamata > Viperidae > Protobothrops > Protobothrops mucrosquamatus. Next base: position 9,133 of record NW_015388943.1, read on the forward strand.
TCATGTTATTATCATGTTGGGATGTCTGGATCAATAGAACTTCACTCCGATACCACAGAATATAGTATCATCTTCCAACGAGATTTTAAAGAGATCTGAACGACGATTTGCACCCTTTCGCATTTGCAACTTTGCTAAGCAAAAAAGAATTTCTGTGGGAAAGACTCCTTTGGATATAGAATTCTTAATGCAGATTAACCTTTTTTTCTTTTTTCTTTATGCAAGTTTCTATGTTAGTAAATTTCCCGGCTGCCTTTTTTTTTTCTTTTTTAGAAAAATAAAAGCATTCTCTATGTAACTTTCAGAAATGACTCTTGACAAAACAAGTTGCTTCACCATGGTATTTTTGAGGAAAGCAAAAACTTATTTCTGTCATGCATAGAATCCTAGAACTGTAGAATTGGATAGGGCCACAAGCACCATCCAGTTTGCCACTATATAATGTGTAACCAGTTAAACCAGCTTTCAAGGTTTGGCTGTCCAGCTTCTTAAAAAACTCCATGTAGAACTCATAATAGGTAGATTTTTCCATTATTCTACAAATCTTACCACTGGGAAGTTTGACCTTACAAACAACAAAGTGATAGATAGGTCATCGATTATAAATCATAGCTACACTAATTAGTCATAAGATACAAACAACAAGTGATAAATCATAAGATACCAATAGGGGAAAGTAGTAGGAAAGATGAGAAGATGACAAGGATAATAGCAATACAGCCTACTACATGGGTAAATATCTTTAGGCATAAGGTAATGCTTGGAAATTACGTGTTCAGTGAAGTGATGGCAGGGGGGGGGGGAACTATATGTCTGTTTGTTTTGGCATGCAGTGTCCTATAGCAGTGTCCTGAGGGCAGGAGTTGAAACAGTTTATGCCCAGGATGTGAGGGGTCTGTAGATATTTATGATCTATAACCTACCACTTTGTTGTTTAATCTGTACACTGACGGCTTGTGCACTGGAGACAAATTCCTTGTGTGTCCAATCACACTTGGCCAATAAAGAATTCTGTTCTATTTTTTAAAATTAAATCTAGATAGCTGCAACTTATAGTTCTTATTTTTGGTCCTAGTTTCTGCAACCATTAAAAATTTGTCCTAGTGGGACTTACAAATTTGTTCTCGCAGAAATCAGCTGCTGTGGATTTCTTGGACATTTCCATTACTAGATTTAGATTCCTCATGGGACCAGCAGAGAAAATATTGACCTGTAGGTTTACTTTAAAAACACTGTTGTCTATTAGCTCTCACGCAAGCTAAAGCAAAACATGAGATGTACATGGGAGGTAGACAAACACTTAATGAATTTTTCTGCAGTTGACGGTTATTCTAGGTCAGATGAGGATAATAAGGACAATGAAGTTAGCACATCATGAAAGCTGATTGAATACCAGAGAGATCAACCTAGTCTACAAAAAAGATCAAATGAAGAATAGAAAAGGAACATGGGAAGACAAGGGATTACACGACTAGTACATAAAAAAATCTAGCAAGCAAAGCAGATAACAAGACGACCTACCAATGGCTAAGAGCAGTAAAGTTGAAGAAAGAGACAATTCTGGCTGCACAAGACCAAACCTTAGGAAGAAATCTATACAAAGTCAGAATTGAGAATATAGCAACAGACAGCAAGTGCCGCCTCTGCAAAGAAGATGAAAAAAAGAGTGGGGCACCTGGTTAGCTGCTGCAAGATTGCCCAGAAAAACAAACTGCATGATAAAAGTAGCAACAATAGTGCGTTGGAATATTTGCAAGAAATGCCATTTGCCTGCAAGCCAGAATTGGTATAAACCATGAAATAAACAATGTAATAGAAAATGGAGAAGTAAAGTGATCTGGGACTTTAGAATTCAAACTGGCAAGCAGCTGCCATATTATATCCAGACTTCACAACTGTCAATAAGAACGGCAAAAACAATCTGGACAGCAGACATGGCAGTAACTGGAGACAGCAGAACAGAAATCACTGGGGAACATCACAAAATACAACCACCTGCAAATAGAAGCAGAATGACTGGGGCGAAAGAAAGCAAAGATAGTATCAATAGTAATAGGCCACTTGGGTACAATCCCAAAACTTCTGCAACACCACCTGAACACTTCTGGTATTGACAAAACCACCATCAGTCAGTTGCAAAAGGCAGCTTCACTTGGGACAGCTGACATCCTGCAACAACATCCTTAACACATATGCCAATCCCAAATCCTTGGGAAGGATTGAAGAAGGTAAAACAAAATGCCAAATTCAGTCTAAAACATTTGCTGGCTGTGCAACCAACCATAATAATAACTATACTGTTTCTTTAACCTGTCAGATTTACATGTGTTTATCACCAGGATGGTTGGCGGCAGAACATAATGTCATATGCTATCATCATCATCATCATCATCATCATCATCATCATCATCATCATCATCATCATCATCATCATCATCATCACCACCACCACCACCACCACACAGATACCATTAGATATTTCTGCTCCTACATGTGAAGCAAGTACATAATCTGCAGCCTTTGTGCAACGATGTCTCCATGGCTGTGTTGTCATTTAGCACTTCTCGGACACCATGTTTCACACTCAAAATAGTAGGAAACGGCACCATCATTTTTCATGCAATGATTATCAGAGTAGATTCTGGACCTGCACAATGGAGCTTGACAGCCTGTCCTCTGTTAAATGTTGAGGGAGAGGATACAGTGTGCCAGGTCCTAAGGCCCCCAATAAATGTCTTCCTGGAAGCCCACTGACAGGTGCTCTAATGAGACTGTTGCAATCATATGCAGTTCTTCAACCAACTCTATTTAGCTGCAAATGGCCAGCATTTCACACATCATTATTTCTTCTGTTTTAATCAAGGGGAAAAGGGCTAGGAGCTGATTTAATTAGCATCCATCAAACAGTAGAATGATAGAACTCCTGAAGGGCAGGTGAGGAATCGATTTTTTCCAATACACCGTTACTAGGTTTCCAAGACGAGAGGCCTATGAACCAAGCACTAAATATACCACGAAGGCATATTTAAGACCAACAACTAAATGCTGAAAGAAAAGAGGGCTGTGCGCTTATGGATTGAGATGCTTTGAAAAAAAGACATGGGCCCCCTTATCTAAATAATGGTGTCTGTCACTCCATTGGTACATGGGGTGCAATCTACTGAAGGCATAAAAGAACATGTTGCAGAAGTGTAACAATATATAAAAATAAAATAAATGGTTCCAAAAGGAGGACACTTGCAGACAGCAACAATTCTAGAGTATGTGGATACATCTTTGTGTGCATGTGTGTCCATGTGTGTGTGTGTATACACACACACACACACATCACTAAGTTTCACAGATCCCTGTCTCTCAGAAACGCATATCAGAGGCAAACTGACATGACGCTTCTCCCTTTGAAATTTGAAAGTTGCAGAAAAGGAATAAATAAGAAAAAAAGATAGCTTTCTTTTTACTTTTGTCTCCCACCTGACAATTTATCTCCAGTCTCTTTTTTTTTTCCTTTTGAAAAATAATCTTCCAAGCCCATAAAACAAAACCCCTTCTATCTATCTATCTGTCTGTCTGTCTGTCTGTCTGTCTGTCTGTCTGTCTGTCTGTCTGTCCGTCCGTCCATCCATCCATCCATCCATACCTACCTTATCTATCTATCTATCTATCTATCTATCTATCTATCTATCTATCTATCTATCTATCTATCTATCTATCTATCTATCTATCTATCTATCTATCTATCTATCTATCTATCTATCTATCTATCTATCTATCTATCTATCTAGGCAGAATAAACATCTGAGTGCATTCCTATGCAATCTGCATTGAAAAGGACACATCTGTCTTAAAGCCAGAACATGGATAGGCTTAGGAAGAGCAGAATGCTGCAGTGCTTTTGTTACATAAAGGTCTGTTTTGCTGTATGCGGACATGTAACTGGGAAATTAAGCAGTTCACCTTTTCGTTAACTGCTTTGTATCTTATTTTGGCTCCAGACAGATGGTGCTTTTTTTTTCTTCCTTTGATTAAGAAGAGGAAGACAAGAGGAAGACCAAAACAAAAAACAAAAAACCCAGAAGTGAATCCTGAATCAGAAAAAAACAGTCAAGCATCCCATTGTTTGAATTTAATGAAAATACCAAAATGCATGCACATGCATACACACACACACGCATACAGGGACACACACACACACACACACACACACACACACACTGGGCGATAGGGAGCTCTGATACATTTTAATGAAGTTGTTAGCCTGCAGAAAGCTTTGGACCTGCCGTGTCAATATTAACCTTCTGATGGAATCTTACATAGCTTTCCCTCCAGAGAATGATAAAACGCTGCAATCTCCAGAGGAAATCGGTAGGAGAATTTACAATAACATTTTAGCTAAAATCAGCTGAAATGAAAGTTTGGCATGAGTTTTGGACTCAGAAAGTGAAACTCTGAATGTATTTACCCCAAACAGGCTTTTTTTTTTTTTGAAGCAGAGGGACCACTCACACAGAGTACGCGCTCACGAGCAGGAGTGAGGACCTTAAAAAAATGTATGTGGTTTCCAAAGCTCCACTACACTGTCGATTTATTTCTATCAAAACCCAAAGTTGATTTTGTATTCCGGCTTAGGAAGGACAGGGAAAAGATGGAGAGGGGTGCTATTTCCCGAAGCTTTCCCATCTTCAGTTTGATTCTTGGCAATGCTGACTTGACCTCACAGGTAAATCTTTTGCAAGATGTTCTACATGAGATTTAGGGATTGGTGACTTTTTCTTATACTGTATGTCTCAAAAAAGATATTAAAAACTTGAAATGAATGGGCATTGTATAACACCTTGCTCCCCAAGGATTAAAACAGAGGAAGCCCCAATAAACTTAAGAAGACAACTTCCTTGTTGTTGTTAGTTGCGAAGTCATGTCCGACCCATCGCGACCCCATGGACAACGTTCCTCCAGGCCTCCCTGTCCTCTACCATCTTCTGGTGTCCATTTAAGTTCACGCCTACTGCTTCAGTGACTCCATCCAGCCACTTCATTCTCTGTCGTCCCCTTCTTTAATTTTTATTATATTTATTATATTCTATTGCCCTCAATCTTTCCCAACATTAGGCTCTTCTCCAGTGAGTCCTTCCTTCTCATTAGGTGGCCAAAGTACTTGAGTTTCAACTTCAGGATCTGGCCTTCTAAAGAGCATTGTATAATACCTTGCTCCCCAAGGATTAAAACAGAGGAAGCCCCAATAAACGTAAGAAGACAACTTCCTATCACTTATCAATTGTTGTCTCTTATCTTATGATTTATGATCTATGACTTAACCCTTTGTTGTTTGTAAGTACACTGAGAGTTTATGCACCGGAGACCAATTCCTTGCATGTCTAATCACACTTGGCCAATCAAGAATTCTATTTCTATTTTCCTATTTCCTGGCTGGGCAGTTCTTCTTCAGGGGAATCTAGGGAACTGCCTGATACAGCTAGTCCTTGACTTACGAACACAACGGAGACCAAAAAACAAGATAAAGTCCAGTAGCCTTTTGAAAAAGCACCTTTGGGACAATCATGACCTGGATGACTGAGAATCTCATGAGACATTTCCCTACAAGTAGATTTTTTCTCAATCTGGATTTTTCTTTTGTGATCTGCTCTGATTTAATTCACAAACTCGATATACCCAACAGTGACCTAGATTAGCGTGGCTTTGTTCAACACAATGTCAAAAAAAAAAAAGTATTGTAGAAATATTCAGATCAGAGCTTAAGATGTCCCTGCTTTTTAGTTTTTATGGAGACCAAAGTCTCTAGTCGGTGCTTAAGGGATGCTGCTCCCTGCTCAGGATGGAAAGATAATATTATACAATCAGAAATGTATTTCTCCTCATCGCTTAGCATATATCTGCTTTGTAAAGCAGGGGTTAAATTGCTGTAATTGTCAGTTCATTTACTGTAAAGAGAACCTTTTTTGCCCCTTGATCCCAAACTAGATGAGTTTACCTGTGTCCTTTGAAAAAATTCAAATTAACAGAATAACAGAGTTGGAAGGGACCTTGGAGGTCTTCTAGTCCAACCCCCTTCTCAAGCAGGAGACCCTATACCATTTCAGACAAATCTCTTCTTAAAAACCTGTAGTGATGAAGCACCCACAACGTCTGAAGGCAAGCTGATCCACAGGTTAATTGTTCTCACTGTTAATAAATTTTTCCTTAGTTCTAAGTTGCTTCTCTCTTTTCGTTTAGTGTCCATCCATTGTTTCTTATCTTGCCTTCTGGTGCTTTGGAAAATAGGGTGACCCCATCTTCACTGTGGCAGCCTCTCAAATACTGGAACACTGCTATCATATCACCCCTAGTCCTTCTCTTCACTAGACTAGACATACCCAATTCCTGCAACTGTTCTTCACCTAATCATCCAATCCTTTACCCCAACAAGTTATTTGCTTGTCTAAACTGTGTTTGCACCAGCTAGAGAGCACAATAACTGAGCCTAAATTGCCTATTATTTCTATTTTCATCATTTACACACACTTATCAGTTACCCTTCCTGTTGCTTTTTCCATAAGCCTCCTGTATTAAGTTTGCCTAATCTTCCTCCACAAGTCGTGGCCTCCAATCCTTTAATCAACTTTGTTGCCCTCCACTGGATTCTCTTTAATTTATCAATGTCTTTTCTTTAATGAAAGACCTGGTGAAACGCAAGGAGTGGCTTGTTCCAAAATTATGCATGTTTCTAGGAAAGAGAGAGAGGCTGTTGAAAACATGTGCTGGGCTGAAGAAAGAATGACTGTAGTGAAATGTGGTTAAATGAGGGTGTTGTGAATGCAGATGGAACAGCAAGGGGGGAAAAAAAGAGAAATAACTGTACGGCTTTTCTAGAAAATCTGGACCCTTCTATCGAGAGTCCTCAATAGTGAGATGGGCGACACATGCATTAAATAAATAAATTATTATGCTTGTTTCTTTCTTTGTTTGTTTTAAGGAATGCTTCTTATGAGTCAATTACGTATCTTTACATGTGTTTGAAAGCATTCTCCCTGTACCATTGCCACTTTTTTTTTTTTTACAACAGTCACAAAAGGTTGAGGGTGAGGGTGAGCCAAAGAAATAGGAGAATAACAGAAAAGTTGGAAGGGACCTTGGAGGTCTTCTAGTCCAACCCACTCCCACCCCTACCCCACTCAAGCAGGAGACCCTATGCCATTTCAGACAAATGGCCATCCAACTTCTTCTTAGAAACCTCCTGTGATGGAGGACCCAAAACTTCTGAAGACAATCCATTGTCTCCAGGCATAATTTATGCAGTGTATGACGTGCATATGTGGAACCCTTAACCTAAAGTTTGAGATAATCAAGAGGTCCCATTTCTAATGAGGTTCTAGAGGTTCCACTTAAAATTAGGAATGCTCATAAATACTGAACTGACTGCAGTAAGTCCAATGCTTTGTTTGCCAAAGTGATGTTGTCATTAATAAGTCTTCCCCCAACTCTTGTGCGGAAAAGAATTGGCCTGATCCATCCTCAGTGCTAGTTTATGAGCCATCAGATTCCCCGAAACCTAGATGTTCTCTGAGCATCATGCAAAAATAAGGGTTTACATCATTGTGGAAATCTTTCACAACTGTAGAGCAATTTAAGCACAGAGCAGAATGAAATGGCAATACTTTACATGGTTGAATTTTTAGTTCACAGATATGGGGGAAACAACAAGGAAATAGAAATGTGGAATGGATTCTGGATGAAAAAAAAATGGCTCCTGATATTCAAGAGAGGGCATTGATGGGTTTCAATTGATGTTGAATAGTCCCAACAGAAGAGGAGGAGGGGAGGAAGAAGAGGGGAAAAAAACAGCAACTAGAAGTTCAATTGTCCTTCAAATTTTAAGTGCTGCTTAACTAATTTGCAGCTTGGGTCCATGCCTACTAGGAAACACATGAAACTAAGGTCTTTTGTTTCTTAGCTATGGTTTCTTAGATATAGTAGATTCTATAGTTTGAAGTCCAGCTTGATTGACCCTGCTGTAGTATTGCTGTAGATAGAATCAAGCTTATTTGTACTGAATCACATTTGTGGAATTCTGTCCCTTGGTGGCCTCCGCCAGCTTTATTCAGACGCATCTGCTAATAATTGGCAGAAGTATGTCATCACCTCATTAAGAATGGTGATTTTTTTTCCTTTCCTTGGAATAATTTGAACACAGCGACACCCTGTTCTGCCCCCAACTGTCCCAGAATCACACAGCATCTAGGCGCTGGGAGGCTAAGCAGTCACCCGATGCATGCCATCTCATCTCAAAATTTGCCAAAATGTCCTTTCCAATTTGCTGCTCATGAATGAACGTGCATTTTTAGTCAGCCCTGCCGTGTTCCAGTGCTGCACAATTAAAATGTTCGTGAACAAAAGGAGAACAACAGCATGCCAAAGAGTTGATTTTCCTGATCTTTTCTGCCTGATATAATTCTCTCGGCTTTTAAGGAGGCTTTTATTCTGCTGTTAAGAGCAAGACGTAAATATGCAGGAATCCCAGTTTTTGATGCAATACTAGGGGGGGGAACCCATATTTGACCTTCAGCTTCTTTACATCTGAAGAATATAAACTATAGTAGGAACTGTAGGGTTTTGTGGAACTCTGTTCTCAGAATGGTCCAGTAACCATTAGCCAGTCAGTACCTAACATTTAATTATTTCAGAAGAATTTGAACATTTATTTGTCTCTTTTTCCCCTAGACTTGACTATCTAGGCCAGAACTTGGTTTTTTTAATAGTGGACATCTCTCCTATTTATGTGACCTGATGTAAAAGGTATCACCCTTCTTCTGCTGTTTAAACCCAGTAGATAAAATCCCAAGGTATACAACACCAGAATTTGTGCATTCCATTGGTTGATTGCTGTGACAGAACCATCCCTCATAAAAGTTGCTCCATCCTGACTGAGTGAGTCGGGATGGAACAAAGCTGTTAACTCAGTTTCTTTTCTCCAATCTCTGTTTGTGCCACTCGCTCCAACCGATACTTTCGAATTTGCCTTACCCTGTAATAATCAGTGCTGTAGACATCTCTGGACATTCCAAAGTCTCCAATCTTCACCAGTAGATTAACTCCCACCAAGCAGTTCCTCGTGGCCAGGTCTCTGTGTACAAAGTGCTGGGAGGCAAGGTAGACCATCCCCGAGGCAATCTGGCTAGCAATGTGCAGCATTTGAGAAAGTCCCAATTCCCCTTTGACTTGCCGAGGCTGTCCATCCACGAGGATCAGTGCATCCGGCCCATGTGCCCTGGGGGAAGTAAGACAGGGGTCAGGTCCAATGGATCAGATTACAGAACAACCAACAGCATCTCTATTTACTTTCTTGCCCCTAATTCATGCAGTCAGTTTCACCATCTCCATCAGTTCCATCATCTTTTCAATGTCAACGCTGCTAACATCAGATGTTTTTGATTTGACAACAGTTAGAGATGCAACCATTTTCTTCTTATGTTTTATTTTTAGAGTTAGATGATGCTGGGGGGGGGGAGAGAAATGTGCATGAGAGTTTAGATAAGAGATGATAAGAATTGGCGGGCTGGAAAACTGGAGGGAGAGCCTGCATTTCAAACTAATTGGAGAATGTGATTTATGACTGTTAATTGGAGGAGGGAATTGTGCTTTGATACTATGTGCTCAGGGGAGGGGAATCCAGTTTTTGGCTTTGACTGTGTTAGTGCCGATGCTATGCTACTCAAATAAAGATTCTTTAAGGTAAACAATGCCTCAAAGTTCTTTGAAGAGTTTCATCTGTCGGAACTATGACATTCAATCTATCCCTCCATTGTGGGAACAAGATTTTTTTTTTTAAAAAAAGCAGCAATCTTCAATCTCTGCTCCAGATTTGTTGGAAGCACCAGTTCCCAATTAAGATGTATCATTGCCTCCTTTCTCTGGGAAAAGACAGCTAGGCTATTTGTACCCTAAAAACTTTAGTTAAAATTCAGTGAAATCTGGCCAACAATAAATAGTTTGTTTGATTTTCTTTTTAATCATGAACTTTCTGTTCATGAGACTTTAAAGCAATCTCCCCCCCCCCTCCAAATCTGCAGTAGAGAATTCCTGGTGACCTCTCTCGGTAGCCTAGCTTAGGACAGGTGAAACATTTCTGGTCTCAGGGCTGCCAATCTGTAGTCTTGTGATGTGTCAAGATAAAAAATCTTACATCTAAAAGTGACTTGTTTGGGAAGTGGTGGGGGTGGTGAAAGGAGGAGGAGAAGGATATACAAACAGTATCTCAAACGCCTCTTGAGAAATATTGGCTAATATTTAATTGGAGTATAATCTGAAGCTTGCAATGTAGTCTCATATTTTAAGCAAACACAGTACTTGGGGAAAACATGCATGCAGTATAAATGCAAAGATCTCTCGGGGGGGGGGGGAAACCCTGAGAAATAACATATGAATTCCAAACTATCCAATTTGCAAGATCAGGTAGAAAGAGAAGGTATCCCCCCCCACAAAAAAAAAAAAACATTTTAGAATGATGGATAACCTGACTGACAAAAATAAAGTCACCTCTTGGTAGCCTACTTTGCTTCTGCTGCCAAAATTGTATTAAGAAACCGATTCGATTCACAACAGTATTGATGAATACTGTCCTATTTTCATTATCCCTTCAAAGTGCAGGCAGGTGTCACCAAAAGGCCTTATAATTGTGTATCAGGGCCATGAGCTAACCACACGGAAAAGCAGTATGCTTCGTGAATTGGACCCTGAACACGTGAAGGAGGTCTTCTCATCCAACTCTGGAATTACACTTTTGCTATTTGATCAATTGCCTGGCTTATCATCCATAGCAGCATTCCGCCAGCTAGAAGTAGTGCCCCAGAGATCATTAATAAGAACAGTGTGCTGTGATTTTCTGCTAGCATGCAGCAATGTCCCTTTTGTGGCTCATTTCCTTTTTCTTTAAAACAGCTGCTGGCATTTTTACCTTTGTCAACTGCAGCAGCAGCAGCAGCCTAGCCAGCAAATTGAAAATTTCAGTCTGCTAGCTCTTTCTCTTCTGAGACCTAAGCTCCTTCTGGCTTGAAAATACGAGTCTTGATTTTCAACCTTCCCGGGGTTGATGAGATACGATATGAAGGATATATGATTAGGTTTGTATGCCACTGCATACGTCTAAGGTTCCCAACAGCTAACAATAATAAAATTGTACCAGAGTAATAAATTAAAATGCCCAAGGTAAAAACAGCAGGGAACAAGAGTGAAAAAGGCAAATGCAAACACAGTTGGGGGTGTGTCATCTTAGCTTCAGTTTCTCCACTGCAGGAGCTTTATGTTAGACAACTTCTGGAAGGCAACCACAGAAATGGCTAACCTACCTTCCCGGGAATTGTATAAGCAGGGGGTCTTCAAACTTGGCCCTTTTATGACTTGTGGACTTCAACTCCCAGAATTCCTCAGTCAGGGGTCATAAAAGGGCCAAGTTTGAAGACCCCTTCAGACAAGTAGTGAGTATTGATGTCCCAAGCTGGGATTTTGTATGTAATGGTGGAAGGGATTGGAGGAGCCTTAAATGTTTTCCCCCACTGTGATCTCATTCAGTTTCTTCAATTCTCACAAGAAGGGAAAAGGGGGGGGAGGAGAGAAATCTTGCTCCTGGAACAATTGGCCCTGCTGACCTTGCTTGCATGGGGAAATATGTCAATATTCCTTTGTTAAATCTACTGGAACAAAGCTGTTGGCTTTTTGCTAGCTTGTCAGATTGACTTGGAAAATGCATTTAATCTCTCTGAGTTGCCCACATTTAGACAACAGGACTACAGGGGAAATGGAAACCGAAAAGATATGTCAAGACTGACAACTCTTCCACTCATCCTGCAACTGTAGTCTGCAGGTTTCAGATTTTGCAGAGTTCCCCTATCTCTTCAAAGAGGGCAAGACCGTCTTTGGAAGCATCCCAATATTTCTTGTCCTCTGGATGCCAGCTAAAATAAATGAAATCTAGAGGAAAGAGATTTGCTTCCCCACCCCCACCCCCACCCCAGTCATGTGTCAGCTTTGACAACAGAATAATTGGCTTGGCAAAACCTCAAACCTAGAAGTGTAGCTGCTATCTAAATTATTGACACAATTACTTTACAATCCCGCTTAATCAATGTAGCAGGAGAGGAAACACACACGCAACACGTATCACAAAAGTCCAATTAACTCAATACTAGGGAATAACAAATAATCATTACTGAAAAATGGGAGTACCGTTGCATGAATTCTGGAACATTAGCCCTTGATTTCAACATGACAGAAGAACAGCATCTCCATCCATTTTTGTGTTCGGCTATTGGCTGTTCTATGCTGATGGAAATGCTGGTAAGATAAGAGTGGCTAGGATTTTTTTTTTTTGGCAGAATTTTTGTAGAACTGGAAAAGGTAAACCATCCAGTCCAGGGGAGAAGCTGGACTTTCTTGGCAAATTAATTACCAACTAAAGACCAGAGTATAAGAAAACATCAAGCCCCAGTCCATGCTAAAATCCTTATGCGGATCCATATGTCTTGAAGTGGCTGGAGGACAAAGCCAAAAGGAAAGATCAGTGCTAGGACTGAAAATCTCAGATTTAGTGAAGAGCTGCCATAAATTGATACTGCCAAAAATATAGCTTGGAGAAATTTCTCGATAATGAATTATCCAGTTTGTCATATGATTTCTTAGCAGTGAGAGTGATAGGAGTTTCTTTGTCTGAAATGTTCCCTGAATTACAGCTGAGTTATATCGATATTTATCGATATTTATTATTAGAGCAAGATATGATTGAGGAACAGGTGAAAGAAACGATGATTATTTGGTGTAAATATTTTGGGCACAATATTGATTTGGATAATTGGCAAAGTTTATGGGGAAAAAAATCTAAAAATTACTCTAGCAACCTCCTATAAGGAAAACCTCTATAAGATGTTTTATAGGTGGCACCTCCCTCCCACAAGATTAGCACGAATGAACAAGGGGAAATCCTCGATATGCTGGAAGTGTGGAGAGACCGTTGGGAATTACTACCACATGTGGTGGCAATGCCCAAAGAGCTGCCATAAATTGATGCCGCCAAAAATACAGCTTGGAGAAATTTCTCGATAATGAATTATCCAGTTTGTCGTATGATTTCTTGGCAGTGAGAGTGATATGAGTTTCTTTGTCTGAAATGTTCCCTGAATTACAGCTGAGTTCTCCTTGGTTTTGGTCCCTAGTTGGAGCCTTCTGGTCAGTTTCTCTGACTTAAATCCTAATTTCTAGCTAGTCACGTAGAACTGCCCATGGCTTAGTGTGACAGTGCCACAGACTTTCTTGTAGTGTCTGTAATGGTGAAGGACACCGCTATTTGTGTTAAATTAGTCCCATATTTGCATAGTAGCCATAGTACCACAGAGGGTTCAAGGAGAAGAAAAGGAGTTTCACTCTTTCTAAAGCTTGGTTGGACAGTGGGAAGATCAATCAATCAGAATAGAGCAGGAAGGAATCTTGGAGGTCTTCTAGTTCAACTCCCTGCTCAAGCAAGAGAACCTATCCAATTTGGGACAAGTGGATATCCAGTCTCTTCTTAAAAACCTCCAGTGATAGAGCACCCAGAACTTCTAAAGGCAAGCTGTTCCACTGGTTAATTGTTGTTGTTAGGAAGTTTCTCCTTAAATCCAGGTTGCTTCTCTCCTTGATTAGTTTCCATCCATTGTTTCTTGTCTTGCCTTCTGGTGCTCTGGAAAATAAGTTGACCCCCTCTTCTTCGTGGTTGATGCCCCTCAAATACTGGAATACTGCTATCATGTCCTTCTTTTCTCTAGACTAGCCATACCCACTTCGATGAAGTCAAAATATTTGCAGTCATGCCCTATCCCTCATATCAATTTTTATTCTTCCCTTTCTATAACTCAGTAGTAATATTTAGCCTTTACCTCAGAAACTTATTCAAGTCCCCGTGCTTCATGTATTCGAAGACCATGATAAGTGGATCTCCTTCGCCACAGACACCATAAAACTTTACAATATGGTCATGCTGCAGGTTGGTGAGAAGCTCTGCCTCCCTCTGGAAGTCCTTTCGGGCAGCCAAAGTTGGGTCCTTGAGAGCCTAAAAAACCAAAAAGAAAAGAAAAAAGATGGATGGATGGATGGATAGGCAAGATGGTGAAAGTCATGAAAAATAACTTGTTTACAACTTATTGTCTATAATTCTCCCCATATCATTCTAGATAAGAATTAGAATTGGTTTACACAATGTGCTACATTAGATTAAAATATGAGTTCTGAATATTGGTTAGAAGGGAAACTAAACAGGGTTAGCTCTATTTAGTAATTGGAGGGAAAATATCAGGAAATGCCAAGGACATAAGGTAAAGGTGTTGTTGTTTTTTAATCCCCCCACATAATGGCAAACTACTTCAACATTGTTACCAAGAAATCTGCATGGATGTGTTCATGAAGCTGTTAGTTGTTGAGTTTGGAGAAGATTCTTCCAATGATTCAGCATATTGTAGGAACCCAGCCAATGTTTTAGCATGTTATATGAAACAAATCATTGTGTATATTTTATTTGCTTGGGCATAGGACGTTATGTGAACACAAGAATGTTCCTTCCTATTCTGCTTTGTTAACCAGATCTTGGGTCATATGAACTAACCCTTGTCCATTGAGCAAATACAGATGAATACTTTGGAATATGAGAAGCTGGCTTATACTCAGTCACATCATTGGCTGAGATCGACTGGCAGATGCTTCCAATGGATATTCAATCCTATTTGGAAATGTCTACGGTTGAACTTTTCCATTCCATTCAAGATATGAGTTATGTCACTGTGCTATGCTTCCACTGATAACTTGAAAGAAATGAGCTGGCAACTTTTGCATGAAAATCTTGTGCCCAGCCACTACGTGATTCTGGCTGTCACGGAGGATGGCTATTTTCTAGAAGAGCATATAGATTAGTTAGCTAAGGCGAAAGCAACAAAATACCTTGGAATTATAAATCCAGCACCTGATGCATGATAAAAGCTCATTGGATGAAGAATGCGTGTGTCTTTAATGAGTCACCAGATCCTTCACTGCTTTGTTTTAGGCAAGTTGTTCTTCTGTTTTGCTTTGCTACCAGTAAGTGTCAAGGACAATGATTTTACATCTGAAGTTCTTTATTACTTAGAAGCATGTTGGGATGAATTAATATAGACAGCTATTTGCTCAGCAGAGGCACCAATGACAGAATACCTTTGAGGAGTTCAATTAGGAGTCTTAGGAAATTACATTTCCCAGAGGTCCTGATCCCAAGATAATATTGGGATATAAAATGTCTTAGCATCAAGTTTCTCCCCTGCCAATGCTAAGAGATCAAAGCAGTGAGGGGAAATTTGCTTAGGAAAATAAGAATTGAAAGATCCCACAGATTTCAATAGTCTTTAGGCTATTGTGGGCTTTTGTCTTTGAGAAATAATGGGATATGAATTCATCTTGCATTAAGAGTCATTCTGGAAAACACAGCCTCTAGGAGGCAAGTCATTTCCATCCCCAACCTTAATCCTTTCCCCACCCCCCCCAAAGAACTTGCAATCGTGCTGCCAAAATTGCATCATTTTGCTGCTTAATCTTGGCAGCAAAATGGAAAGACCAAAAAGAAGATGTAGAGTCATGTGCAATATGCAATATGCAGGATACAGTTTCTCCATCCCTGCTTACCCAGTGGAATATTGCTTTGCCTTTTGAACATGATGCACAATTTCTTTGCACTGGGTACATGCATTTTCCATGACATTTGGGACGAATGTATTCTCAGAGAAAAGCATCCTGGAATTAAGGAGAAACTTCCTGACAGTGAGGACAATTAACCAGTGGAACAGCTTGCCTTCAGAAATTGTGGGAGCTCCATCACTGGAGGTTTTTAAGAAGAGGCTAGACAATCACTTGCCTGAGATGGTATAGGTTCTCCTGCTTGAGCAGGGGGTTGGACTAGAAGACCTCCAAAGTCCCATTCTATTCTATTCTATTCTATTCTATTCTATTCTATTCTATTCTATTCTATTCTATTCTATTCTATTCTATTCTATAATCTGTCTATTCTATTCTATTCTATTCTATTCTATTCTATTCTATTCTATTCTATTCTATTCTATTCTATTCTATTCTATTCTATTCTATTATTCTATTCTATTCTATTCTATTCTATAATTTGTCTATTCTATTCTATTCTATTTCTATTCTATTCTATTCTCAGGCAATGTACTCAAGAAGTTGTGAAGGAACACAAGGTAATGTGATCAGAGAATGACATTTTTTTCAACTGGATTGATTCTTGTTTCTCCCAAGATTGGGATCAGTTATTTCTTTTTCCTTTAAAAAAGAAAGTAATAACCTGGAGCAAGTGTTAAGGAGGAACTCTCTAAGATCTATCTTTGAGCCATCTTTTATGTTATTTTCTAGGAAATGTATTAGGAAAATTCAGTGGACGTCTCTGGTTAGCCTTTTCATATCTGTGGGGTTATTGGTGACCTCTGAGCTTGGTTGCTTTCTTGCAGTTGTTTTATTACCCAACTAGGTGACATCATCAGTGCACTGATGAAATATCTGCAAGAAAACAACCAAGCTGAGAAAGCATCAAGACCTCCACAGTTCAACCATGAGCTACACATGTTCTCTTCTATTTGTCATATCTAGAGTAGACCCAGATTGCTAATGGCATCTATTAGATGATATGTCTAATAAAACTAGTGCCTAAATGAAACCTTGAGAAAAAAATGGGGGTTTCTGGGGTCCATACATTATAGAAACACAAACAATGCCAGCAATTATGAAATAATTTCTCTGGATACCAGCTGACCACACATCACGCTTGAAATTTCTCTCGACTCTCTTTGTTTGTTTGTTTGTCTGTCTTGCAATAGGGGGGAGGGAGGGAGAGAGACACAGAGAGAAAGTAGTAAATAATCTCAAAGGTAATAGCTTCTACTTATTTCTAGCCCAGTAAGAATCCAAGTCTTATGACCTTAAAGGCAAAGACTCCATATCTCATTATTATGATTCTTCTGAACCAGTGAAGCCTTTTATTTTGAAGAAAATGATTTTGCTGCCTTTATTCTGAAGAAGGATGTGCTCACGGTAAAGTTTTTCTTATGGGTGGGTGGGAATTGTGGATACTTGAAAAAAAAACGCAGTAATAAAAGCAAGGCATTTCACTCTTCATAATTTCCAAAAACCTTGTTTCCATTCTTTGCACTTCATAATAATTTCCTGGGAGAATCAATCTCCCATTTGTACTGAAAGTGGCTTCTCAACCAAATTCTGGTTTGCTATGATTAGGTAATTTTTGTCTAGTGCATGTATGGAATTGTTACTGGGTCTGGTGTGCCTGAAGTCTGTATATTTCCTCATAAGGGTTTTGAACTAAAGATGAAACAATTTGTTCTCAAAATTAGTTATGAATGCTAAAGTCAAAATTGAGACTCCAGACCTATTTTGTTATCCATAGGCAAGGCTTTTCGAATTTTATCACCCCTATCCAATAAACTGGGAGTACATAATTATATTTATTTAGCATTTTTATCCTCCATAGAATATGCATAACAGATGTCAGTCATTGAACCAGAGTGGGAGCTACGGAATATTAAACCAAATGCACGTTGTTGTTTTATTACAAAATATTATCTGTACAGTTTAAGAGGGGATGAGAGGCAAGAAACATTGCCCTTGGTTTTCTGTATTTCTATGCCTTGCATACTCTTATTTAAATGTGGGGGGGGGAATCACTCGGATGAGTTTTCATCTGCAATTTCAAATGGTTATGTCTCCCACTGATTCTAACCTTTTAAATCATCAATGTCAGATTCCGGGAGCTTAAAAGAATACCTGCTTGCTCACAATTCTTCTGATAAGCTAAAGGAATCCAACAGAGTCCAACACAAATTGGATATATTTAGATTCCTGTGGCTTGGCTCATGGGCAGGCAAGGAGAGGTGTGTTTATACCAATGAATCTGTGGGATCCTCACAAGCCACCTGCCAGGTCTCCAGCTTCTATCTATCTATCTATCTATCTATCTATCTATCTATCTATCTATCTATCTATCTATCTATCTATCTATCTATCTATCTATCTATCTATCTATCTATCTATCTATCCATCCATCCATCCATCCATCCATCCATCCATCCATCCATCCATCCATCCATCCATCTATCTATCTATCTATCTATCTATTAAAAAGACACTTTGCATGCTACAAACAAAAGTACCAGGTTCAAGTTTCTTGGTTGTCAAGATTTACTCTGCCCCCCCCCCCATTGACCTTATGGACAATGGACTGAAGGTCACTGCTTAATATCAATGTGTATCTATTTGCTCAGTAGTAACCGAATAACAAAGTTGGAAGGGACCTTGGAGGTCTTCTAATCCAACCCCCTGCTCAGGCAGGAAACCCTATACCATTCCAGACAAATGATTGTCCAATCTCTTCTTAAAAACCTCCAATGATGGAGCGCCCACAACTTCTGGAGGTAAGTCGTTCAACTGATGAATTATCCTAACTGTCAGGAAATTTCTCCTTAGTTCTAGATTGCTTCTCTCCTTGATTACTTTCCATCCATTGCTTTTGATTCTACCTTTGGGTGCTTTGGAGTATAGGTGGACCCCCTCTTCTTTGTGGCAGCCCCTGAGATATTTGCTATAAGAATACAGCTAGGAAGGAACTTCACAAAGTGTTTTTAAGCTTGAGGGGTGGAGGAATTCTCCAATTCAGTCAATTTATTTAATGTCTCTTAAAAATCTTGATCTATTGTGGAGGGATCCAAAAGAAAATTCAGTTACATCTAACTGTCATCCTTTCTCAAAATTTATTATGCAGTGCTAAGAAACTGCTCTTGAAAGTTGGGGGTTTTTTTTTCCCTTCCAAAACAGAAAATACATTTTTTTTAAAAAAAAAACAACAGATTTAATATCTTACATTTTACCCCCATCTCTTCAAGGCATCACATAATTTTATTTTATATATTTTCTATCAGTGCAGAAGCTGACCACAAATATTTAGATAGATGACGGTATTCCGTTCAGACCTAAAAACATCTGTCTTCATCCTAGGCTCTTGATTATTTTTAGCTTTCTACTATCTTCCTGATGTTAACACGAAGCCCTGAGAGCAACAGAACTCTTTTCTCTCGCCCTTTACTTTATCTTCACCCCATCCAAACGAATAGACATATTTTCTGCTACTAGAGCTAGACAAAAACCATTCGTTTTTTGTTTTTTTAAAAGCTTAGGACAAAACCTCCCAAGTCATTTGTTGAAAATATTTGCTTTATCTGTTGAAATCATGCTTAGGAGGAATTGCTAGCAATAGCAATAGCCCTTAGACTTATATACCGCTTTGCAGTGCTTTGCAGCCCCTCTCTAAATGGTTTACAGAGTCATCATATTGAATAAATACAGAATTCCTTTCCCTAGCACCACCAAGTGATCTACCCTTGTCAGAAAACTAGCCACAAGCATTCTGAGGTGACTGATGTTGCTAGTGTCAGCTTCTGAAATGAACCGGCTGAGGCCATCTTCGTCCTTCTAAGTTGCCACAGGTTGGGGGAAGGGGGGAAGGAAAATGACAGCATTGCTAGACTAAACATAGAGTAGAGCGGTCCCATGGGAACCAAGGTCATTCCCACAGAAGCTGGAAGGTGGAGAAAAGAAGTTAATGGAGCCCACCAATTACTTCGATTGGGTAGTGTGATCTATCACATAGCAAAGGGGAGGGGATTGTTAGATTTAGCTACATTGAATCTTTAAGGGGAAGTTTAGCATTGGTTTCACTTTTGACCATGCCAATATTATGTATCCAAAAAATATATGCTTTGAGGAAACTTCAAGCCTCGGAGTTCTGATTTATTTGGTTTCATTAGTTGGAACCTTGACACCTACATTGGGTTCAAAGGAAACCATAGGAAGAACTTCAGAATCTGATATGAGCGGCCATTTTTGGAAGATGAGCATGAGCCTTCATGTTTTACCTTCACAGCTACCAGCATCTTGTCCTTGGTGGGACTGAGGTTATAGCACTCAGCCAGGAACACCTTCCCAAAAGCACCTTCGCCCAGTTCTCTCTTAAGGACGATGTCTCTTCTCTTAATATACTGTACATCTGCAAAGGGCAAGGGGCAGGACAGGAGGAAAGCATGAACTAATGTTAATACAAACAACAATTCACAGTTTGTTCCTCTTACTCACTCTAGAACAGGTTCCCAATTTGCAAAATGAGAATGTATGGAGATTCTCAGTCATCCAGATCATGGTTGTCCCAAAGGTGCTTTTTCCAAAAGACAACTGGATTTCCTTTGTTTTTCCTTTTCACTTCTCATCCAACAAGCTTCTTCAGAACTGAAGAAACTTCTTGGATGAGAAGCAAAACATCTTCAAGGAAAAACAAAGGAAGTCCAGTTGTCTTTTGGAAAAAAGCACCTTTATTATGTTTACTCATAATAAATCCATACTCTTTGAGAAGGAAGCAGGGCTTTAGAACATTTCATCTTGTTAAGAAGTACTGCCTTCAGAAGTTTTGCAGGGTATGTCTTTGCTCAAGGGGGGGGGCATCTTGTGTCATGTTTTTTCCCCCACCATTTGATTGATGGTTCTCTTTCCAAAATTCTCTCCCCCCTCCCCATTTATTTATTTATTTTTGCAGCAGGAGATTATGCTTCAGACAAACCAAGAGTATGAGTTTGCTTGTATATAATATTTATCTACATTATTGTTGCATTTTTTTAAAAAAAAAACATGTATGCACTGAAATCAATGCTATCTATTTCTTCCAGAAACAAATCAGTATTTTTGGATGGGTGGGTGGTAGAATTACATTCTAGCTCAGAAATATTTAAGACATATATTCCAAGGACAATGGCAACACAACATTTCTCTGGTTCGCAACGGTTCCATCATGCAGGACTTAGCATCCCAGGGGCAAAGAAACACAAGCAATTCGGATATAATTTCCTTATTACAATTGCTGCTACCATGAAAGCAGATGGAGAAAAACTGGCAGAGTGTGAAGACCAATTTCATAAGGGGAGGTCTCACAATCTCACTATCTCCCAGACATTTCATTGGCCATGCAATGGAGTCCATCTAGATTTTGGAAATGAGCTTGTCAGAATGGAAACTATTTTCAAACTATTCCCATTCCGATATGAGAAAATAGCTAAATCTACTGAACGTAATTTCCAAATAGGAATATACCTATTACTGGCCAAGTGATATACAACTACCATGGGCTGTTATGAAAGTGCAATGAATGAAAAAAATATCTAGAATGGAAGCAATTTTAAAGGGTTTTTTTTTTTTTTAATGAATGAATGAATGAAGGCAAATACATATGTCCCAGGATAATGTTGCAAGACCCAGGCTGAGTCAGTCACCGGGACCAGAGTTTTTAGTCTTCTGAGCTTTTGGACTTGTGCTGGAACCCATCCTCCAGTGGTGAAGCACCTACAACTTCTGAAGGCAACTTCTGTTCCACCTGGTTAATTGTCCTCACTGTTAGGTCCTCCTTAATTCCAGGTTGCTTCTCTCCTAGATTAGTTTCCATCCATTTTTTCTTGTCTTGCCTTCTGGTGCTTTGGAAAATAAATTGACCCCCTCTTCATTGTGGCAGCCCCTCAAATATTGGAATATTGCTATCATGTCCCCCCTAGTCCTTCTTTTCTCTAGACTGGCCATACCCAATTCCTGCAACCATTCTTCCTATATATTTCCTCATCCTCAGGGAACTTCTATCTACTGTAACGTGTGCTTTGGGCTATTCTATGCATAGTGTTTATATTTATTGATTGGGGTGTTGATGGCCAGCTATTAAATTATTGGTTGTTGTTTCCTTCTGCTGCCAAGTCCTTGGCTCCTAAGTACTTGATAAGCCGTGTTTATTTAAGGTGTTTTTCTTTCCCAAATTAAATTAATAACACCCATTTCTGATAGGGTTAAAACTGGTCTGGGAATCACTTTAGTTCATTCCTCTTG
This sequence comes from Protobothrops mucrosquamatus, assembly GCF_001527695.2. Lineage (NCBI taxonomy): Eukaryota > Metazoa > Chordata > Lepidosauria > Squamata > Viperidae > Protobothrops > Protobothrops mucrosquamatus. Next base: position 31,102 of record NW_015388943.1, read on the forward strand.
TTAAAAAAAAAGTGAGGCAGGACATAATAAGAGGCCCAATGAAGAAATCTTTTCATCATGCTTTTATATATGAATTGCATATCACATTATATACTGGTTTTTCCCCCTGACTGAAGTTTCAGTCATTTTGAGCATTGATATAAAGATTATTGCAGCCAATCTAATTAACACCACTTCTCACATTATATATCCACTAGACAATAAAATACACATCTACTAAATAGATGCCACCACATTTGAAAAACTTACTTTCAGGTTAAATATACAGAGAGCTGAAGTCTCAACTGATTGACAATCAGGCAATCCTATACTTGCCTTCTTTCAGTAAATTCCACTGAATTAAATAAGATTTAGTCCTTGATAGAGCACAGTCTCCTTATTGTGTACAGCTTGCTAGACTAATAATTTTAAGAAATTTTGCCCACAAAACATAATTCTATTTTTTTTAAAGGATTCTTGGATGTTTAGGTGATTATCGTGTCAAAATCCCTTTGCAAAGGGATTGTTCTGCTTGGAAGATATACTTTGTAAGATGAGGCTAAACAGCTTACATTTTTATAAGCAGCTATAGAAAAGAGATTATTATTTTTTTTTAAAAAAAGTTGATCAATCAAAGCCATCATTTTAGGAGGCTAAAAATGATTCATTTTTAACAATAGCTAGCCAAACTGTAATGACTAACAGATTTATTACAACATAAGCCCTAATGGAGTGCTTCTGTATCTATCATTTTATCAGACAGATTATCGGATTCCCAAAAAGAATGCATGGGAGACAAAAAGGAGGGTTGGTAATGGTAAGTTTATCGCTAGGTGCTCATTCCCAATACATTTCTTCAAAATGTTATCTGCAGAGAACAGTGTCCTTCAGGGACAGTCCTTGGTGCATCTACAGGTAGGTTATAATGTTCTCACAAAGCAAAATCAACTGGAAAACCAGCTTCAGATCTGAAGGTGCTTTGGAGCATCAGGGTTATGGATAGACCACACATCAGAACTTTCTTAAATTAAAGATGTCCTTTTCCTAGGATCACACTGCAAATGTGGATGGCAACAGTCCTGGGGTGTAATGCAGCAGCTTTAAGGAACTGCCAACATCTACTGCACAGGAGACTGTTGGGAGAGATTTATCAGATGACTGAAAAAAACATTCTTTCTATGCAGTTTTAGTTATAGGAAACAAACATGCATGCACAAACACACACACAAGCATACATCACACACACATGGGCTGTTCATGTATGGGTGCTTTGTTTCTGAGAAATGGGCTGATTTTGTCTTAATTACAAGCTATGACAAATAATGTCCCTAGGTAAAGACAAGAAAACCGAACAAGAAAAAGTCAGCCTCCAAGAAACGGCCAGAAAAGCAATATTCAAAAAATAAAAACAAAACACCAACTGAATCAAAATGAACAAAGCTTTTCATTTGAGAAAACCAAAATAATAAAAAACAACAACAATGCGTATACACAAATACAGGGTGAGGTATCTATCTATCCACCCATCCATCTATCTATCTCAAAGCTTTGGAAACACAAAACATTTAAATGGCTCTTAAACAATTAAGCCTGCTAATTAAAAGATTATGGGCTGGCATAAAAGCTAACCATGTCTAGACATCTTCGCTTGTTTGGGAAGAGTGATGTGCCCAGCTTGCACAAACTATGGTTCTTAGAAGAAATTCTTCATCAGAGAATTCCCACTGACCTTTTCATTTCATAATGAAAGGTCCCTAATAACGATATTATGAATAATATTTAGCAATTAAGTGGCAGATAGTATTAAGCATGCTTGAAATCTTCTTAAACAATTTGTGTTTTTCACGGCTGATTTTAGAGCAGGATATTCAGCAAATTATCCAGATGTTTTCATGCATCTATATTCTGCTCACTGTTGCACTGATCAGGGTTTGTAGTTTTTAGGTTGGCTATTTTTGCCCAGGCTTATCCATGGTTAACTAAACCACACATTGCCTTAATTTTCTGAGCTTGTGTAACATGTTAGCTTAAAATCTGACTGCCTGTTTTGCATGGTGACTTTTTGACAATTCCCTTTTTTACAATGGAGATCAAATGAAGAAGCATAACATTTGAGGGCATCAAATTCCACATATATATCATATTCCATATATCCAGAACAAGCAGTAACTTTCCTAAATTAATTCTTTTTATATATTTTTTTATTTTAGTTATTTATGCCTTCGAGTCAGTGTTGACTCCTGCCAACTGCCTGAATTCGTCCCTGCTGCTTTCTTGCCAAGATTTTCAGCAGTAATTTGTCCTTGCCTCCTTCCTAGGGCTGAGACAAAATGAATGTTTCAAGATCATCCAGCTGGCTTCATGCCCAAAGTAGGATTAGAACTCATGATCTCCCAGTTTCTAGCTCGGTGCCTGAACCACTATACACCCCCCCCAAACCCAGCTCTCTGATTCTACAGTTCTTTAAAAAAAAAAACTTTTTAAAAATACGCAAACGAGGCAGCAAAAAAAAAAATAGAACAAGTATTTCAGCTGAATTGTTCACTTTAGGGAAGCAAACACTGGTCATACAAAATATCAGCAGAGTTTCAAAACTCCCGAAAATTATAGATGGAGAAATATTCAAAAAGGATTGTTCTGCATGTCAATGAATAGAAATCTAAGCCTCCGCCAGCCCCAAAAGGGAGATCAGAATCCGAGATGAAAATCAAATGTCATTACTCTAACTTTCGTCATTTTGCTACCAGTCCTTCTTCCTCTGTTTGTGAATAATAAGTCTGCCACTGAAGAGGCTAAGTTGTAAGGTCACTAGAGAGGCAGATCTGCATAAACCTTTTACAGCCGTTTGGTACGTGCAGAAGAGCTCCCGATGAATAGCTGCTGCTTGTTATTCCAAAGTGATTGTTCAGGTATCTGGTGCCAACTTGTTTGGCTCTATCAGATCGCAGTCAGCCTTTCTAACAAGGCATCTGCCAACTGACATCTCTGCCTGCACCTTCTGTACTGTCCAACTCCTCTACAGGTCATGAATTAACACTGACAACAGCCAGCAAGCCTACCCCTGAAATAATTCTCAACAACAGGTTGCAAGCACAGCCAGTAAAAAGGGGGGGGGAGAGATATCACTTCAAAGGTAACCTAGTACTTATGCAGTTGGAATGGCAATACAATCAATACCGTGTTTCCCCAAACATAAGACCGGGTCTTATATTAATTTTTGCTTCAAAAGATTCATTAGGGCAGGGGGTCTTCAAACCTGGCCCTTTTATGACTTGTGGACTTCAACTCCCAGAATTCCTCATTGGATGGCAACCCATGTAACATAGAATAGAAGAAGAACAGAATAGAATAACAACTTTACTGTCACTTTGAATGTACACTAATCGGCATACATTAAAATGAAATTTTGTCCCATACATACCACCAAACATATCTTGTTTGTGACTGAGGAGATCATGGCTGGCCTCCTGCATGCTGCACTGTTTTGTTGGGTCAGCCACAGATTCTGAATAAGTTTCATGGAATTGTAACCCTTCTCTCTGGCAGGACACTGCTATTTTTACTTGGAGTTACATTCAAGTATGGAGGTCCAGAAGAATATCATGCTGTTTTCTGTGACTTGGATCTGGTTCTATGTTTCCATTTCATCTTTAGTTCTTGTTATTTGGTTAACATTTTTCTTAAAAACATTTTTTTAAAAAACAAAGTGGAAGAAATAGTCTTATTTGTTCATTCTTAAAATTACTCATGGATCTCTTATTGTTAAATCATTGTAACAATAAATCTAATGTGAAGTGAAACATACACCCCCCCCCAGGAATTATGAACATCAAATGTAACATCCACAAATATGCACCGCCACTTGTGTAATTAAGATATATAACTAACTGCCACTGAAGGTATATCAGAATCATACAGATGACTTCACATTATTAGCAATTCAGATGTCAGCCATTCAGCTACTCTGATGGGGAGTTGAAACATGTCAGCTGCAGAACGTAGAGGGATCACATGGACACACAATTAGAAAGCCTGGGCCAGTTATAAAAACCATGATGAGAAAATTGGAATTGCAATACCCCGATGATTTCACTCGCTAAAGCTGATCGCAAGATTGGGCCTTGCAATTAAAATCTGATTAAGTTCCTAATGTGACCATTTCTTCAAATGTTTTCAGAACAGCGATGTTCATGAAGCATCCTTGTGCATGCTGCACTAGGAATCCATTATAAGGTAGAAGGGCCACAGCGAATGTGACAATATTAATGACAGTCTAATGCACTAAGGGCTAATTCTTCCTTTGAAGCTACCAACTGTTAGGAGAGGCTCACCATTTTTAATTTCTAATATATATATATATTAGACTGTCAATATACACGTCTGGTTTTGACAGTCCCTGGGTACCATCCAGTGGTAGCACATAATCAAGAGGTCTATGGGTACCATGTTAACACACACACATACACACACACTGTATCGTAATATAAGTTGTCCAGTTTTGCTTCAGTATGATTTATGGATCGAGCAAGTGTGACTTGTAAGCCTTGTTTTATGATTTAGTGATTGTGGGCTTGCTGCGACAGCCATAAATATGAGAACCAGTTTTAAGTCACTTTTTTTTTCCAGTGCTAAATGTCTACGGAGATTCTCAGGCATCCAGGCCATGGTTGTCCCAAAGGTGCTTTTTTGAAAAGGCAACTGGACTTTGTTTTTTTCTTGAAGACGTTTTGCTTCTCAACCAAGAAGCTTCTGACTTAAAACATGATAGCAGGCTTCCAATATCTCAGGGGCTGCCCCAAAGAAGAGGGAGTCAAGCTATTCTCCAAGGCGCCTGAAGGCAGGACAAGAAGCAAAGGATGGAAACTGATCAAGGAGAGAAGGAACCTAGAACTAAGGAGAAACTTCCTGACAGTTAGAACAATTAACCAGTGGAACAACCTGCCTCCAGAGGTGGTGAATGCTCCAACACTGGAAGTTTTTAGGAAGAGACTGGACAGCCATTTGTCTGAAATGGTATAGGGTTTCCTGCCTGAGCAGGGGGTTGGACTAGATGACCTCCGAGGTCCCTTCCAACTTTACTATTATTATTATTATTATTATTATTATTATTATTATTATTATTATTATTATTATTATTATTATTATTATTATTATTATAACATGTCCCAGATCCTAGAGGGAAAGAAAGGCTAAAGAGAATTGGAGGCTTCACAGGGAGAAGAACAGAAGAGAGGAAGAGAGAGAAAGGGAAACTTTCCGGTGAGCAGTGATTTTTCCACCCACCACCCTCCTTCCCCTGCCTCTTGCCTTAATCTGTGCTGCCAAAGCACTTCAGCTGCAACATTAATTCGATACCACACATTTAATTATACATTATTTGGAAGCAAATTTATCTGAGCAGAGGAAAGCACCTTTGGGAACCTGCTTGCTCCCTCCAGTTTTGTGTGCCTAGCAGAAGAAGCAGCAACGATGGCTAATGGGAAAGAGAGAGAGAGAAAGAGAGAGAGAGAGAGAGAGAGAGAGAGAGACAGACAGACAGACAGACAGACAGACAGACAGACAGACAGACAGACAGAATGAGAGAGAGATTGAAAGAGAGAGAGGGAAAGAGAGAGAGAGAATGAGAGAGACAGAGGGAAAGAGAGATTGAAAGAGAGGGAGGGAGAGAGAGAGAGATTGACAGATTAAGAGGGATTGAGACAGATTAAAAGAAAGATTTTTGAGAGATTGAAAGGGATAGATAGATAGATAGATAGATAGATAGATAGATAGATAGATAGATAGATAGATAGATAGATAAATGAGATAGAAGACAGAGAGAGATATGAGATAGATAGATAGATAGATAGATAGATAGATAGATAGATAGATAGATAGATAGATAGATAGATAGATAGATAGATAGATAGATGAGATAGAAGACAGAGAGACATGAGACAGACAGACAGACAGACAGACAGACAGACAGACAGACAGACAGACAGATAGATAGATAGATAGATAGATAGATAGATAGATAGATAGACAGATAGAGAGGGAGGGAGGGAGGGAGGGAGAGAGAGAGACACAGACACACACAGACAGACAGACAGACAGACAGAGATTGCTCTAACTTGGAAGGAGACAAAAGTTTGGTTTATTTTAACACCATCTGCAATTGTCATTCCATCCACTCTCCCAAAGAAGGGAAGATTTCAAAAGGTGATATGGTTGCACTTCACAGCAAAATCTGCTGGCTGAGATTTAATCCTCCCCCCCCCCCACTGGCCCTTTTAAAATCCCCCCAACTGCTCCAAGCCTGGCCTCAAGTGATTTTTTTTTTTTTAATGGAAAATGTTGAATTCCACCGATTCCCCCTGGTTCTCTTTACTTACCCCCCTCCCTTCTTTTTTTCTCCTCTTCTCTTTTCAGAATCAGAAAGGAGTGGGCTGGATGGATATAATGGGGGAGAGATTCCCCACTGGGACCCCCATGGGGTGGTCAGATTTCAGGCTACGCTGCTTTAACAATGGAGTAATCAGATACCTTCCGGCATCCTATTGCAGATGGATATTCTCAATCAAGCTCGTTCTTGAAAGGTTTGAGAGCTTTTAAGGGCAGGATGGCAGCTCGGAAAGGTTGAGGACTTCCCTTCATAAATTGAGAATGCCGTCAGCATTGTTGCCATCAATGGGTTGTGTAAGATGCAGAGCTTTGAACCTTGGCAAAATGTGGCTGCAATTTGCCCAGATTAGAGCTCTATATCAATCAATCAATCAATCAATCAATCAGAATAGAGTTGGAAGGGATCTTGGCGATCTTCTAGTCCACCTCCCTGCTCAAGCAGGAGACCCTATACCATTTCAGACAAATGGCTGTCCAGTCTTTTCTTAAAAACCTCCAGTGACAAAGCACCTACAACTTCTAAAGTCAAGCTATTCCACTGGTTAATTGTCCTCACTGTTAGGTCCTCCTTAATTCCAGGTTGCTTCTGTCCTTGGTTAGTTTCCATCCATTGTTTCTTGTCTTGCCTTCTGGTGCTTTGGAAAATAAATGGACCCCCTCTTCTTTCTGGCAGCCCCTCAAATATTGGAATATTGCTATCCTGTCACCCCTCGTCCTTCTTTTCTCTAGACTGGCCATACCCAATTCCTGCAACCGTTCTCCAATTCCTGTATTTGTCTCCAGGCCCCTAATCATCTTAGTTGCTCTTCTTTGCATTTTTTCCAAAGTCTCAACATATATATATATATATATATATATATATATATATATATATATATATATATGAGTCTTTGGTCATTCGGGTTTTCTCCCGTGTAAGATTAGAAGTATCATAGCGACGTTTCGATGAAATCACATTCATCATCATCAGGCTTGTGCTTTTAGCTTTGTGCTTTGTGCTTTGTGCTTTGTGCACAAAGCTAAAAGCACAAGCCTGATGATGATGAATGTGATTTCATCGAAACGTCGCTATGATACTTCTAATCTTACACGGGAGAAAACCCGAATGACCAAAGACTCATATATATATATATATATATATATATATATATATATATATATATATATATGTTGAGACTTTGGAAAAAATGCAAAGAAGAGCAACTAAGATGATTAGGGGCCTGGAGACAAATACAGGAATTGGAGAACGGTTGCAGGAATTGGGTATGGCCAGTCTAGAGAAAAGAAGGACGAGGGGTGACAGGATAGCAATATTCCAATATTTGAGGGGCTGCCAGAAAGAAGAGGGGGTCCATTTATTTTCCAAAGCACCAGAAGGCAAGACAAGAAACAATGGATGGAAACTAACCAAGGACAGAAGCAACCTGGAATTAAGGAGGACCTAACAGTGAGGACAATTAACCAGTGGAATAGCTTGACTTTAGAAGTTGTAGGTGCTTTGTCACTGGAGGTTTTTAAGAAAAGACTGGACAGCCATTTGTCTGAAATGGTATAGGGTCTCCTGCTTGAGCAGGGAGGTGGACTAGAAGATCGCCAAGATCCCTTCCAACTCTATTCTGATTGATTGATTGATTGATTGATTGATATAGAGCTCTAATCTGGGCAAATTGCAGCCACATTTTGCCAAGGTTCAAAGCTCTGCATCTTACACAACCCATTGATGGCAACAATGCTGACGGCATTCTCAATTTATGAAGGGAAGTCCTCAACCTTTCCGAGCTGCCATCCTGCCCTTAAAAGCTCTCAAACCTTTCAAGAACGAGCTTGATTGAGAATATCCATCTGCAATAGGATGCCGGAAGGTATCTGATTACTCCATTGTTAAAGCAGCGTAGCCTGAAATCTGACCACCCCATGGGGGTCCCAGTGGGGAATCTCTCCCCCATTATATCCATCCAGCCCACTCCTTTCTGATTCTGAAAAGAGAAGAGGAGAAAAAAAGAAGGGAGGGGGGTAAGTAAAGAGAACCAGGGGGAATCGGTGGAATTCAACATTTTCCATTAAAAAAAAAAAAATCACTTGAGGCCAGGCTTGGAGCAGTTGGGGGGATTTTAAAAGGGCCAGTGGGGGGGGGGGAGGATTAAATCTCAGCCAGCAGATTTTGCTGTGAAGTGCAACCATATCACCTTTTGAAATCTTCCCTTCTTTGGGAGAGTGGATGGAATGACAATTGCAGATGGTGTTAAAATAAACCAAACTTTTGTCTCCTTCCAAGTTAGAGCAATCTCTGTCTGTCTGTCTGTCTGTCTGTGTGTGTCTGTGTCTCTCTCTCTCCCTCCCTCCCTCCCTCCCTCTCTATCTGTCTATCTATCTATCTATCTATCTATCTATCTATCTATCTATCTGTCTGTCTGTCTGTCTGTCTGTCTGTCTGTCTGTCTGTCTGTCTGTCTCATGTCTCTCTGTCTTCTATCTCATCTATCTATCTATCTATCTATCTATCTATCTATCTATCTATCTATCTATCTATCTATCTATCTATCTATCTATCTATCTATCTCATATCTCTCTCTGTCTTCTATCTCATTTATCTATCTATCTATCTATCTATCTATCTATCTATCTATCTATCTATCTATCTATCTATCTATCCCTTTCAATCTCTCAAAAATCTTTCTTTTAATCTGTCTCAATCCCTCTTAATCTGTCAATCTCTCTCTCTCTCCCTCCCTCTCTTTCAATCTCTCTTTCCCTCTGTCTCTCTCATTCTCTCTCTCTCTTTCCCTCTCTCTCTTTCAATCTCTCTCTCATTCTGTCTGTCTGTCTGTCTGTCTGTCTGTCTGTCTGTCTGTCTGTCTGTCTCTCTCTCTCTCTCTCTCTCTCTCTCTCTTTCTCTCTCTCTCTTTCCCATTAGCCATCGTTGCTGCTTCTTCTGCTAGGCACACAAAACTGGAGGGAGCAAGCAGGTTCCCAAAGGTGCTTTCCTCTGCTCAGATAAATTTGCTTCCAAATAATGTATAATTAAATGTGTGGTATCGAATTAATGTTGCAGCTGAAGTGCTTTGGCAGCACAGATTAAGGCAAGAGGCAGGGGAAGGAGGGTGGTGGGTGGAAAAATCACTGCTCACCGGAAAGTTTCCCTTTCTCTCTCTTCCTCTCTTCTGTTCTTCTCCCTGTGAAGCCTCCAATTCTCTTTAGCCTTTCTTTCCCTCTAGGATCTGGGACATGTTATAATAATAATAATAATAATAATAATAATAATAATAATAATAATAATAATAATAATAATAATAATAATAATAATAATAGTAAAGTTGGAAGGGACCTCGGAGGTCATCTAGTCCAACCCCCTGCTCAGGCAGGAAACCCTATACCATTTCAGACAAATGGCTGTCCAGTCTCTTCCTAAAAACTTCCAGTGTTGGAGCATTCACCACCTCTGGAGGCAGGTTGTTCCACTGGTTAATTGTTCTAACTGTCAGGAAGTTTCTCCTTAGTTCTAGGTTCCTTCTCTCCTTGATCAGTTTCCATCCTTTGCTTCTTGTCCTGCCTTCAGGCGCCTTGGAGAATAGCTTGACTCCCTCTTCTTTGGGGCAGCCCCTGAGATATTGGAAGCCTGCTATCATGTTTTAAGTCAGAAGCTTCTTGGTTGAGAAGCAAAACGTCTTCAAGAAAAAAACAAAGTCCAGTTGCCTTTTCAAAAAAGCACCTTTGGGACAACCATGGCCTGGATGCCTGAGAATCTCCGTAGACATTTAGCACTGGAAAAAAAAAGTGACTTAAAACTGGTTCTCATATTTATGGCTGTCGCAGCAAGCCCACAATCACTAAATCATAAAACAAGGCTTACAAGTCACACTTGCTCGATCCATAAATCATACTGAAGCAAAACTGGACAACTTATATTACGATACAGTGTGTGTGTATGTGTGTGTGTTAACATGGTACCCATAGACCTCTTGATTATGTGCTACCACTGGATGGTACCCAGGGACTGTCAAAACCAGACGTGTATATTGACAGTCTAATATATATATATATTAGAAATTAAAAATGGTGAGCCTCTCCTAACAGTTGGTAGCTTCAAAGGAAGAATTAGCCCTTAGTGCATTAGACTGTCATTAATATTGTCACATTCGCTGTGGCCCTTCTACCTTATAATGGATTCCTAGTGCAGCATGCACAAGGATGCTTCATGAACATCGCTGTTCTGAAAACATTTGAAGAAATGGTCACATTAGGAACTTAATCAGATTTTAATTGCAAGGCCCAATCTTGCGATCAGCTTTAGCGAGTGAAATCATCGGGGTATTGCAATTCCAATTTTCTCATCATGGTTTTTATAACTGGCCCAGGCTTTCTAATTGTGTGTCCATGTGATCCCTCTACGTTCTGCAGCTGACATGTTTCAACTCCCCATCAGAGTAGCTGAATGGCTGACATCTGAATTGCTAATAATGTGAAGTCATCTGTATGATTCTGATATACCTTCAGTGGCAGTTAGTTATATATCTTAATTACACAAGTGGCGGTGCATATTTGTGGATGTTACATTTGATGTTCATAATTCCTGGGGGGGGGTGTATGTTTCACTTCACATTAGATTTATTGTTACAATGATTTAACAATAAGAGATCCATGAGTAATTTTAAGAATGAACAAATAAGACTATTTCTTCCACTTTGTTTTTTAAAAAAATGTTTTTAAGAAAAATGTTAACCAAATAACAAGAACTAAAGATGAAATGGAAACATAGAACCAGATCCAAGTCACAGAAAACAGCATGATATTCTTCTGGACCTCCATACTTGAATGTAACTCCAAGTAAAAATAGCAGTGTCCTGCCAGAGAGAAGGGTTACAATTCCATGAAACTTATTCAGAATCTGTGGCTGACCCAACAAAACAGTGCAGCATGCAGGAGGCCAGCCATGATCTCCTCAGTCACAAACAAGATATGTTTGGTGGTATGTATGGGACAAAATTTCATTTTAATGTATGCCGATTAGTGTACATTCAAAGTGACAGTAAAGTTGTTATTCTATTCTGTTCTTCTTCTATTCTATGTTACATGGGTTGCCATCCAATGAGGAATTCTGGGAGTTGAAGTCCACAAGTCATAAAAGGGCCAGGTTTGAAGACCCCCTGCCCTAATGAATCTTTTGAAGCAAAAATTAATATAAGACCCGGTCTTATGTTTGGGGAAACACGGTATTGATTGTATTGCCATTCCAACTGCATAAGTACTAGGTTACCTTTGAAGTGATATCTCTCCCCCCCCCTTTTTACTGGCTGTGCTTGCAACCTGTTGTTGAGAATTATTTCAGGGGTAGGCTTGCTGGCTGTTGTCAGTGTTAATTCATGACCTGTAGAGGAGTTGGACAGTACAGAAGGTGCAGGCAGAGATGTCAGTTGGCAGATGCCTTGTTAGAAAGGCTGACTGCGATCTGATAGAGCCAAACAAGTTGGCACCAGATACCTGAACAATCACTTTGGAATAACAAGCAGCAGCTATTCATCGGGAGCTCTTCTGCACGTACCAAACGGCTGTAAAAGGTTTATGCAGATCTGCCTCTCTAGTGACCTTACAACTTAGCCTCTTCAGTGGCAGACTTATTATTCACAAACAGAGGAAGAAGGACTGGTAGCAAAATGACGAAAGTTAGAGTAATGACATTTGATTTTCATCTCGGATTCTGATCTCCCTTTTGGGGCTGGCGGAGGCTTAGATTTCTATTCATTGACATGCAGAACAATCCTTTTTGAATATTTCTCCATCTATAATTTTCGGGAGTTTTGAAACTCTGCTGATATTTTGTATGACCAGTGTTTGCTTCCCTAAAGTGAACAATTCAGCTGAAATACTTGTTCTATTTTTTTTTTTGCTGCCTCGTTTGCGTATTTTTAAAAAGTTTTTTTTTTTAAAGAACTGTAGAATCAGAGAGCTGGGTTTGGGGGGGGTGTATAGTGGTTCAGGCACCGAGCTAGAAACTGGGAGATCATGAGTTCTAATCCTACTTTGGGCATGAAGCCAGCTGGATGATCTTGAAACATTCATTTTGTCTCAGCCCTAGGAAGGAGGCAAGGACAAATTACTGCTGAAAATCTTGGCAAGAAAGCAGCAGGGACGAATTCAGGCAGTTGGCAGGAGTCAACACTGACTCGAAGGCATAAATAACTAAAATAAAAAAATATATAAAAAGAATTAATTTAGGAAAGTTACTGCTTGTTCTGGATATATGGAATATGATATATATGTGGAATTTGATGCCCTCAAATGTTATGCTTCTTCATTTGATCTCCATTGTAAAAAAGGGAATTGTCAAAAAGTCACCATGCAAAACAGGCAGTCAGATTTTAAGCTAACATGTTACACAAGCTCAGAAAATTAAGGCAATGTGTGGTTTAGTTAACCATGGATAAGCCTGGGCAAAAATAGCCAACCTAAAAACTACAAACCCTGATCAGTGCAACAGTGAGCAGAATATAGATGCATGAAAACATCTGGATAATTTGCTGAATATCCTGCTCTAAAATCAGCCGTGAAAAACACAAATTGTTTAAGAAGATTTCAAGCATGCTTAATACTATCTGCCACTTAATTGCTAAATATTATTCATAATATCGTTATTAGGGACCTTTCATTATGAAATGAAAAGGTCAGTGGGAATTCTCTGATGAAGAATTTCTTCTAAGAACCATAGTTTGTGCAAGCTGGGCACATCACTCTTCCCAAACAAGCGAAGATGTCTAGACATGGTTAGCTTTTATGCCAGCCCATAATCTTTTAATTAGCAGGCTTAATTGTTTAAGAGCCATTTAAATGTTTTGTGTTTCCAAAGCTTTGAGATAGATAGATGGATGGGTGGATAGATAGATACCTCACCCTGTATTTGTGTATACGCATTGTTGTTGTTTTTTATTATTTTGGTTTTCTCAAATGAAAAGCTTTGTTCATTTTGATTCAGTTGGTGTTTTGTTTTTATTTTTTGAATATTGCTTTTCTGGCCGTTTCTTGGAGGCTGACTTTTTCTTGTTCGGTTTTCTTGTCTTTACCTAGGGACATTATTTGTCATAGCTTGTAATTAAGACAAAATCAGCCCATTTCTCAGAAACAAAGCACCCATACATGAACAGCCCATGTGTGTGTGATGTATGCTTGTGTGTGTGTTTGTGCATGCATGTTTGTTTCCTATAACTAAAACTGCATAGAAAGAATGTTTTTTTCAGTCATCTGATAAATCTCTCCCAACAGTCTCCTGTGCAGTAGATGTTGGCAGTTCCTTAAAGCTGCTGCATTACACCCCAGGACTGTTGCCATCCACATTTGCAGTGTGATCCTAGGAAAAGGACATCTTTAATTTAAGAAAGTTCTGATGTGTGGTCTATCCATAACCCTGATGCTCCAAAGCACCTTCAGATCTGAAGCTGGTTTTCCAGTTGATTTTGCTTTGTGAGAACATTATAACCTACCTGTAGATGCACCAAGGACTGTCCCTGAAGGACACTGTTCTCTGCAGATAACATTTTGAAGAAATGTATTGGGAATGAGCACCTAGCGATAAACTTACCATTACCAACCCTCCTTTTTGTCTCCCATGCATTCTTTTTGGGAATCCGATAATCTGTCTGATAAAATGATAGATACAGAAGCACTCCATTAGGGCTTATGTTGTAATAAATCTGTTAGTCATTACAGTTTGGCTAGCTATTGTTAAAAATGAATCATTTTTAGCCTCCTAAAATGATGGCTTTGATTGATCAACTTTTTTTAAAAAAAAATAATAATCTCTTTTCTATAGCTGCTTATAAAAATGTAAGCTGTTTAGCCTCATCTTACAAAGTATATCTTCCAAGCAGAACAATCCCTTTGCAAAGGGATTTTGACACGATAATCACCTAAACATCCAAGAATCCTTTAAAAAAAATAGAATTATGTTTTGTGGGCAAAATTTCTTAAAATTATTAGTCTAGCAAGCTGTACACAATAAGGAGACTGTGCTCTATCAAGGACTAAATCTTATTTAATTCAGTGGAATTTACTGAAAGAAGGCAAGTATAGGATTGCCTGATTGTCAATCAGTTGAGACTTCAGCTCTCTGTATATTTAACCTGAAAGTAAGTTTTTCAAATGTGGTGGCATCTATTTAGTAGATGTGTATTTTATTGTCTAGTGGATATATAATGTGAGAAGTGGTGTTAATTAGATTGGCTGCAATAATCTTTATATCAATGCTCAAAATGACTGAAACTTCAGTCAGGGGGAAAAACCAGTATATAATGTGATATGCAATTCATATATAAAAGCATGATGAAAAGATTTCTTCATTGGGCCTCTTATTATGTCCTGCCTCACTTTTTTTTTAACAAGAGGAATGAACTAAAGTGATTCCCAGACCAGTTTTAACCCTATCAGAAATGGGTGTTATTAATTTAATTTGGGAAAGAAAAACACCTTAAATAAACACGGCTTATCAAGTACTTAGGAGCCAAGGACTTGGCAGCAGAAGGAAACAACAACCAATAATTTAATAGCTGGCCATCAACACCCCAATCAATAAATATAAACACTATGCATAGAATAGCCCAAAGCACACGTTACAGTAGATAGAAGTTCCCTGAGGATGAGGAAATATATAGGAAGAATGGTTGCAGGAATTGGGTATGGCCAGTCTAGAGAAAAGAAGGACTAGGGGGGACATGATAGCAATATTCCAATATTTGAGGGGCTGCCACAATGAAGAGGGGGTCAATTTATTTTCCAAAGCACCAGAAGGCAAGACAAGAAAAAATGGATGGAAACTAATCTAGGAGAGAAGCAACCTGGAATTAAGGAGGACCTAACAGTGAGGACAATTAACCAGGTGGAACAGAAGTTGCCTTCAGAAGTTGTAGGTGCTTCACCACTGGAGGATGGGTTCCAGCACAAGTCCAAAAGCTCAGAAGACTAAAAACTCTGGTCCCGGTGACTGACTCAGCCTGGGTCTTGCAACATTATCCTGGGACATATGTATTTGCCTTCATTCATTCATTCATTAAAAAAAAAAAAAACCCTTTAAAATTGCTTCCATTCTAGATATTTTTTTCATTCATTGCACTTTCATAACAGCCCATGGTAGTTGTATATCACTTGGCCAGTAATAGGTATATTCCTATTTGGAAATTACGTTCAGTAGATTTAGCTATTTTCTCATATCGGAATGGGAATAGTTTGAAAATAGTTTCCATTCTGACAAGCTCATTTCCAAAATCTAGATGGACTCCATTGCATGGCCAATGAAATGTCTGGGAGATAGTGAGATTGTGAGACCTCCCCTTATGAAATTGGTCTTCACACTCTGCCAGTTTTTCTCCATCTGCTTTCATGGTAGCAGCAATTGTAATAAGGAAATTATATCCGAATTGCTTGTGTTTCTTTGCCCCTGGGATGCTAAGTCCTGCATGATGGAACCGTTGCGAACCAGAGAAATGTTGTGTTGCCATTGTCCTTGGAATATATGTCTTAAATATTTCTGAGCTAGAATGTAATTCTACCACCCACCCATCCAAAAATACTGATTTGTTTCTGGAAGAAATAGATAGCATTGATTTCAGTGCATACATGTTTTTTTTTTAAAAAAATGCAACAATAATGTAGATAAATATTATATACAAGCAAACTCATACTCTTGGTTTGTCTGAAGCATAATCTCCTGCTGCAAAAATAAATAAATAAATGGGGAGGGGGGAGAGAATTTTGGAAAGAGAACCATCAATCAAATGGTGGGGGAAAAAACATGACACAAGATGCCCCCCCCCTTGAGCAAAGACATACCCTGCAAAACTTCTGAAGGCAGTACTTCTTAACAAGATGAAATGTTCTAAAGCCCTGCTTCCTTCTCAAAGAGTATGGATTTATTATGAGTAAACATAATAAAGGTGCTTTTTTCCAAAAGACAACTGGACTTCCTTTGTTTTTCCTTGAAGATGTTTTGCTTCTCATCCAAGAAGTTTCTTCAGTTCTGAAGAAGCTTGTTGGATGAGAAGTGAAAAGGAAAAACAAAGGAAATCCAGTTGTCTTTTGGAAAAAGCACCTTTGGGACAACCATGATCTGGATGACTGAGAATCTCCATACATTCTCATTTTGCAAATTGGGAACCTGTTCTAGAGTGAGTAAGAGGAACAAACTGTGAATTGTTGTTTGTATTAACATTAGTTCATGCTTTCCTCCTGTCCTGCCCCTTGCCCTTTGCAGATGTACAGTATATTAAGAGAAGAGACATCGTCCTTAAGAGAGAACTGGGCGAAGGTGCTTTTGGGAAGGTGTTCCTGGCTGAGTGCTATAACCTCAGTCCCACCAAGGACAAGATGCTGGTAGCTGTGAAGGTAAAACATGAAGGCTCATGCTCATCTTCCAAAAATGGCCGCTCATATCAGATTCTGAAGTTCTTCCTATGGTTTCCTTTGAACCCAATGTAGGTGTCAAGGTTCCAACTAATGAAACCAAATAAATCAGAACTCCGAGGCTTGAAGTTTCCTCAAAGCATATATTTTTTGGATACATAATATTGGCATGGTCAAAAGTGAAACCAATGCTAAACTTCCCCTTAAAGATTCAATGTAGCTAAATCTAACAATCCCCTCCCCTTTGCTATGTGATAGATCACACTACCCAATCGAAGTAATTGGTGGGCTCCATTAACTTCTTTTCTCCACCTTCCAGCTTCTGTGGGAATGACCTTGGTTCCCATGGGACCGCTCTACTCTATGTTTAGTCTAGCAATGCTGTCATTTTCCTTCCCCCCTTCCCCCAACCTGTGGCAACTTAGAAGGACGAAGATGGCCTCAGCCGGTTCATTTCAGAAGCTGACACTAGCAACATCAGTCACCTCAGAATGCTTGTGGCTAGTTTTCTGACAAGGGTAGATCACTTGGTGGTGCTAGGGAAAGGAATTCTGTATTTATTCAATATGATGACTCTGTAAACCATTTAGAGAGGGGCTGCAAAGCACTGCAAAGCGGTATATAAGTCTAAGGGCTATTGCTATTGCTAGCAATTCCTCCTAAGCATGATTTCAACAGATAAAGCAAATATTTTCAACAAATGACTTGGGAGGTTTTGTCCTAAGCTTTTAAAAAAACAAAAAACGAATGGTTTTTGTCTAGCTCTAGTAGCAGAAAATATGTCTATTCGTTTGGATGGGGTGAAGATAAAGTAAAGGGCGAGAGAAAAGAGTTCTGTTGCTCTCAGGGCTTCGTGTTAACATCAGGAAGATAGTAGAAAGCTAAAAATAATCAAGAGCCTAGGATGAAGACAGATGTTTTTAGGTCTGAACGGAATACCGTCATCTATCTAAATATTTGTGGTCAGCTTCTGCACTGATAGAAAATATATAAAATAAAATTATGTGATGCCTTGAAGAGATGGGGGTAAAATGTAAGATATTAAATCTGTTGTTTTTTTTTTAAAAAAAATGTATTTTCTGTTTTGGAAGGGAAAAAAAAACCCCCAACTTTCAAGAGCAGTTTCTTAGCACTGCATAATAAATTTTGAGAAAGGATGACAGTTAGATGTAACTGAATTTTCTTTTGGATCCCTCCACAATAGATCAAGATTTTTAAGAGACATTAAATAAATTGACTGAATTGGAGAATTCCTCCACCCCTCAAGCTTAAAAACACTTTGTGAAGTTCCTTCCTAGCTGTATTCTTATAGCAAATATCTCAGGGGCTGCCACAAAGAAGAGGGGGTCCACCTATACTCCAAAGCACCCAAAGGTAGAATCAAAAGCAATGGATGGAAAGTAATCAAGGAGAGAAGCAATCTAGAACTAAGGAGAAATTTCCTGACAGTTAGGATAATTCATCAGTTGAACGACTTACCTCCAGAAGTTGTGGGCGCTCCATCATTGGAGGTTTTTAAGAAGAGATTGGACAATCATTTGTCTGGAATGGTATAGGGTTTCCTGCCTGAGCAGGGGGTTGGATTAGAAGACCTCCAAGGTCCCTTCCAACTTTGTTATTCGGTTACTACTGAGCAAATAGATACACATTGATATTAAGCAGTGACCTTCAGTCCATTGTCCATAAGGTCAATGGGGGGGGGGGCAGAGTAAATCTTGACAACCAAGAAACTTGAACCTGGTACTTTTGTTTGTAGCATGCAAAGTGTCTTTTTAATAGATAGATAGATAGATAGATAGATGGATGGATGGATGGATGGATGGATGGATGGATGGATGGATGGATGGATGGATGGATAGATAGATAGATAGATAGATAGATAGATAGATAGATAGATAGATAGATAGATAGATAGATAGATAGATAGATAGATAGATAGATAGATAGATAGATAGATAGAAGCTGGAGACCTGGCAGGTGGCTTGTGAGGATCCCACAGATTCATTGGTATAAACACACCTCTCCTTGCCTGCCCATGAGCCAAGCCACAGGAATCTAAATATATCCAATTTGTGTTGGACTCTGTTGGATTCCTTTAGCTTATCAGAAGAATTGTGAGCAAGCAGGTATTCTTTTAAGCTCCCGGAATCTGACATTGATGATTTAAAAGGTTAGAATCAGTGGGAGACATAACCATTTGAAATTGCAGATGAAAACTCATCCGAGTGATTCCCCCCCCCACATTTAAATAAGAGTATGCAAGGCATAGAAATACAGAAAACCAAGGGCAATGTTTCTTGCCTCTCATCCCCTCTTAAACTGTACAGATAATATTTTGTAATAAAACAACAACGTGCATTTGGTTTAATATTCCGTAGCTCCCACTCTGGTTCAATGACTGACATCTGTTATGCATATTCTATGGAGGATAAAAATGCTAAATAAATATAATTATGTACTCCCAGTTTATTGGATAGGGGTGATAAAATTCGAAAAGCCTTGCCTATGGATAACAAAATAGGTCTGGAGTCTCAATTTTGACTTTAGCATTCATAACTAATTTTGAGAACAAATTGTTTCATCTTTAGTTCAAAACCCTTATGAGGAAATATACAGACTTCAGGCACACCAGACCCAGTAACAATTCCATACATGCACTAGACAAAAATTACCTAATCATAGCAAACCAGAATTTGGTTGAGAAGCCACTTTCAGTACAAATGGGAGATTGATTCTCCCAGGAAATTATTATGAAGTGCAAAGAATGGAAACAAGGTTTTTGGAAATTATGAAGAGTGAAATGCCTTGCTTTTATTACTGCGTTTTTTTTTCAAGTATCCACAATTCCCACCCACCCATAAGAAAAACTTTACCGTGAGCACATCCTTCTTCAGAATAAAGGCAGCAAAATCATTTTCTTCAAAATAAAAGGCTTCACTGGTTCAGAAGAATCATAATAATGAGATATGGAGTCTTTGCCTTTAAGGTCATAAGACTTGGATTCTTACTGGGCTAGAAATAAGTAGAAGCTATTACCTTTGAGATTATTTACTACTTTCTCTCTGTGTCTCTCTCCCTCCCTCCCCCCTATTGCAAGACAGACAAACAAACAAACAAAGAGAGTCGAGAGAAATTTCAAGCGTGATGTGTGGTCAGCTGGTATCCAGAGAAATTATTTCATAATTGCTGGCATTGTTTGTGTTTCTATAATGTATGGACCCCAGAAACCCCCATTTTTTTCTCAAGGTTTCATTTAGGCACTAGTTTTATTAGACATATCATCTAATAGATGCCATTAGCAATCTGGGTCTACTCTAGATATGACAAATAGAAGAGAACATGTGTAGCTCATGGTTGAACTGTGGAGGTCTTGATGCTTTCTCAGCTTGGTTGTTTTCTTGCAGATATTTCATCAGTGCACTGATGATGTCACCTAGTTGGGTAATAAAACAACTGCAAGAAAGCAACCAAGCTCAGAGGTCACCAATAACCCCACAGATATGAAAAGGCTAACCAGAGACGTCCACTGAATTTTCCTAATACATTTCCTAGAAAATAACATAAAAGATGGCTCAAAGATAGATCTTAGAGAGTTCCTCCTTAACACTTGCTCCAGGTTATTACTTTCTTTTTTAAAGGAAAAAGAAATAACTGATCCCAATCTTGGGAGAAACAAGAATCAATCCAGTTGAAAAAAATGTCATTCTCTGATCACATTACCTTGTGTTCCTTCACAACTTCTTGAGTACATTGCCTGAGAATAGAATAGAATAGAAATAGAATAGAATAGAATAGACAAATTATAGAATAGAATAGAATAGAATAGAATAATAGAATAGAATAGAATAGAATAGAATAGAATAGAATAGAATAGAATAGAATAGAATAGAATAGAATAGAATAGAATAGAATAGACAGATTATAGAATAGAATAGAATAGAATAGAATAGAATAGAATAGAATAGAATAGAATAGAATAGAATAGAATAGAATAGAATGGGACTTTGGAGGTCTTCTAGTCCAACCCCCTGCTCAAGCAGGAGAACCTATACCATCTCAGGCAAGTGATTGTCTAGCCTCTTCTTAAAAACCTCCAGTGATGGAGCTCCCACAATTTCTGAAGGCAAGCTGTTCCACTGGTTAATTGTCCTCACTGTCAGGAAGTTTCTCCTTAATTCCAGGATGCTTTTCTCTGAGAATACATTCGTCCCAAATGTCATGGAAAATGCATGTACCCAGTGCAAAGAAATTGTGCATCATGTTCAAAAGGCAAAGCAATATTCCACTGGGTAAGCAGGGATGGAGAAACTGTATCCTGCATATTGCATATTGCACATGACTCTACATCTTCTTTTTGGTCTTTCCATTTTGCTGCCAAGATTAAGCAGCAAAATGATGCAATTTTGGCAGCACGATTGCAAGTTCTTTGGGGGGGGTGGGGAAAGGATTAAGGTTGGGGATGGAAATGACTTGCCTCCTAGAGGCTGTGTTTTCCAGAATGACTCTTAATGCAAGATGAATTCATATCCCATTATTTCTCAAAGACAAAAGCCCACAATAGCCTAAAGACTATTGAAATCTGTGGGATCTTTCAATTCTTATTTTCCTAAGCAAATTTCCCCTCACTGCTTTGATCTCTTAGCATTGGCAGGGGAGAAACTTGATGCTAAGACATTTTATATCCCAATATTATCTTGGGATCAGGACCTCTGGGAAATGTAATTTCCTAAGACTCCTAATTGAACTCCTCAAAGGTATTCTGTCATTGGTGCCTCTGCTGAGCAAATAGCTGTCTATATTAATTCATCCCAACATGCTTCTAAGTAATAAAGAACTTCAGATGTAAAATCATTGTCCTTGACACTTACTGGTAGCAAAGCAAAACAGAAGAACAACTTGCCTAAAACAAAGCAGTGAAGGATCTGGTGACTCATTAAAGACACACGCATTCTTCATCCAATGAGCTTTTATCATGCATCAGGTGCTGGATTTATAATTCCAAGGTATTTTGTTGCTTTCGCCTTAGCTAACTAATCTATATGCTCTTCTAGAAAATAGCCATCCTCCGTGACAGCCAGAATCACGTAGTGGCTGGGCACAAGATTTTCATGCAAAAGTTGCCAGCTCATTTCTTTCAAGTTATCAGTGGAAGCATAGCACAGTGACATAACTCATATCTTGAATGGAATGGAAAAGTTCAACCGTAGACATTTCCAAATAGGATTGAATATCCATTGGAAGCATCTGCCAGTCGATCTCAGCCAATGATGTGACTGAGTATAAGCCAGCTTCTCATATTCCAAAGTATTCATCTGTATTTGCTCAATGGACAAGGGTTAGTTCATATGACCCAAGATCTGGTTAACAAAGCAGAATAGGAAGGAACATTCTTGTGTTCACATAACGTCCTATGCCCAAGCAAATAAAATATACACAATGATTTGTTTCATATAACATGCTAAAACATTGGCTGGGTTCCTACAATATGCTGAATCATTGGAAGAATCTTCTCCAAACTCAACAACTAACAGCTTCATGAACACATCCATGCAGATTTCTTGGTAACAATGTTGAAGTAGTTTGCCATTATGTGGGGGGATTAAAAAACAACAACACCTTTACCTTATGTCCTTGGCATTTCCTGATATTTTCCCTCCAATTACTAAATAGAGCTAACCCTGTTTAGTTTCCCTTCTAACCAATATTCAGAACTCATATTTTAATCTAATGTAGCACATTGTGTAAACCAATTCTAATTCTTATCTAGAATGATATGGGGAGAATTATAGACAATAAGTTGTAAACAAGTTATTTTTCATGACTTTCACCATCTTGCCTATCCATCCATCCATCCATCTTTTTTCTTTTCTTTTTGGTTTTTTAGGCTCTCAAGGACCCAACTTTGGCTGCCCGAAAGGACTTCCAGAGGGAGGCAGAGCTTCTCACCAACCTGCAGCATGACCATATTGTAAAGTTTTATGGTGTCTGTGGCGAAGGAGATCCACTTATCATGGTCTTCGAATACATGAAGCACGGGGACTTGAATAAGTTTCTGAGGTAAAGGCTAAATATTACTACTGAGTTATAGAAAGGGAAGAATAAAAATTGATATGAGGGATAGGGCATGACTGCAAATATTTTGACTTCATCGAAGTGGGTATGGCTAGTCTAGAGAAAAGAAGGACATGATAGCAGTATTCCAGTATTTGAGGGGCATCAACCACGAAGAAGAGGGGGTCAACTTATTTTCCAGAGCACCAGAAGGCAAGACAAGAAACAATGGATGGAAACTAATCAAGGAGAGAAGCAACCTGGATTTAAGGAGAAACTTCCTAACAACAACAATTAACCAGTGGAACAGCTTGCCTTTAGAAGTTCTGGGTGCTCTATCACTGGAGGTTTTTAAGAAGAGACTGGATATCCACTTGTCCCAAATTGGATAGGTTCTCTTGCTTGAGCAGGGAGTTGAACTAGAAGACCTCCAAGATTCCTTCCTGCTCTATTCTGATTGATTGATCTTCCCACTGTCCAACCAAGCTTTAGAAAGAGTGAAACTCCTTTTCTTCTCCTTGAACCCTCTGTGGTACTATGGCTACTATGCAAATATGGGACTAATTTAACACAAATAGCGGTGTCCTTCACCATTACAGACACTACAAGAAAGTCTGTGGCACTGTCACACTAAGCCATGGGCAGTTCTACGTGACTAGCTAGAAATTAGGATTTAAGTCAGAGAAACTGACCAGAAGGCTCCAACTAGGGACCAAAACCAAGGAGAACTCAGCTGTAATTCAGGGAACATTTCAGACAAAGAAACTCATATCACTCTCACTGCCAAGAAATCATACGACAAACTGGATAATTCATTATCGAGAAATTTCTCCAAGCTGTATTTTTGGCGGCATCAATTTATGGCAGCTCTTTGGGCATTGCCACCACATGTGGTAGTAATTCCCAACGGTCTCTCCACACTTCCAGCATATCGAGGATTTCCCCTTGTTCATTCGTGCTAATCTTGTGGGAGGGAGGTGCCACCTATAAAACATCTTATAGAGGTTTTCCTTATAGGAGGTTGCTAGAGTAATTTTTAGATTTTTTTCCCCATAAACTTTGCCAATTATCCAAATCAATATTGTGCCCAAAATATTTACACCAAATAATCATCGTTTCTTTCACCTGTTCCTCAATCATATCTTGCTCTAATAATAAATATCGATAAATATCGATATAACTCAGCTGTAATTCAGGGAACATTTCAGACAAAGAAACTCCTATCACTCTCACTGCTAAGAAATCATATGACAAACTGGATAATTCATTATCGAGAAATTTCTCCAAGCTATATTTTTGGCAGTATCAATTTATGGCAGCTCTTCACTAAATCTGAGATTTTCAGTCCTAGCACTGATCTTTCCTTTTGGCTTTGTCCTCCAGCCACTTCAAGACATATGGATCCGCATAAGGATTTTAGCATGGACTGGGGCTTGATGTTTTCTTATACTCTGGTCTTTAGTTGGTAATTAATTTGCCAAGAAAGTCCAGCTTCTCCCCTGGACTGGATGGTTTACCTTTTCCAGTTCTACAAAAATTCTGCCAAAAAAAAAAAATCCTAGCCACTCTTATCTTACCAGCATTTCCATCAGCATAGAACAGCCAATAGCCGAACACAAAAATGGATGGAGATGCTGTTCTTCTGTCATGTTGAAATCAAGGGCTAATGTTCCAGAATTCATGCAACGGTACTCCCATTTTTCAGTAATGATTATTTGTTATTCCCTAGTATTGAGTTAATTGGACTTTTGTGATACGTGTTGCGTGTGTGTTTCCTCTCCTGCTACATTGATTAAGCGGGATTGTAAAGTAATTGTGTCAATAATTTAGATAGCAGCTACACTTCTAGGTTTGAGGTTTTGCCAAGCCAATTATTCTGTTGTCAAAGCTGACACATGACTGGGGTGGGGGTGGGGGTGGGGAAGCAAATCTCTTTCCTCTAGATTTCATTTATTTTAGCTGGCATCCAGAGGACAAGAAATATTGGGATGCTTCCAAAGACGGTCTTGCCCTCTTTGAAGAGATAGGGGAACTCTGCAAAATCTGAAACCTGCAGACTACAGTTGCAGGATGAGTGGAAGAGTTGTCAGTCTTGACATATCTTTTCGGTTTCCATTTCCCCTGTAGTCCTGTTGTCTAAATGTGGGCAACTCAGAGAGATTAAATGCATTTTCCAAGTCAATCTGACAAGCTAGCAAAAAGCCAACAGCTTTGTTCCAGTAGATTTAACAAAGGAATATTGACATATTTCCCCATGCAAGCAAGGTCAGCAGGGCCAATTGTTCCAGGAGCAAGATTTCTCTCCTCCCCCCCCTTTTCCCTTCTTGTGAGAATTGAAGAAACTGAATGAGATCACAGTGGGGGAAAACATTTAAGGCTCCTCCAATCCCTTCCACCATTACATACAAAATCCCAGCTTGGGACATCAATACTCACTACTTGTCTGAAGGGGTCTTCAAACTTGGCCCTTTTATGACCCCTGACTGAGGAATTCTGGGAGTTGAAGTCCACAAGTCATAAAAGGGCCAAGTTTGAAGACCCCCTGCTTATACAATTCCCGGGAAGGTAGGTTAGCCATTTCTGTGGTTGCCTTCCAGAAGTTGTCTAACATAAAGCTCCTGCAGTGGAGAAACTGAAGCTAAGATGACACACCCCCAACTGTGTTTGCATTTGCCTTTTTCACTCTTGTTCCCTGCTGTTTTTACCTTGGGCATTTTAATTTATTACTCTGGTACAATTTTATTATTGTTAGCTGTTGGGAACCTTAGACGTATGCAGTGGCATACAAACCTAATCATATATCCTTCATATCGTATCTCATCAACCCCGGGAAGGTTGAAAATCAAGACTCGTATTTTCAAGCCAGAAGGAGCTTAGGTCTCAGAAGAGAAAGAGCTAGCAGACTGAAATTTTCAATTTGCTGGCTAGGCTGCTGCTGCTGCTGCAGTTGACAAAGGTAAAAATGCCAGCAGCTGTTTTAAAGAAAAAGGAAATGAGCCACAAAAGGGACATTGCTGCATGCTAGCAGAAAATCACAGCACACTGTTCTTATTAATGATCTCTGGGGCACTACTTCTAGCTGGCGGAATGCTGCTATGGATGATAAGCCAGGCAATTGATCAAATAGCAAAAGTGTAATTCCAGAGTTGGATGAGAAGACCTCCTTCACGTGTTCAGGGTCCAATTCACGAAGCATACTGCTTTTCCGTGTGGTTAGCTCATGGCCCTGATACACAATTATAAGGCCTTTTGGTGACACCTGCCTGCACTTTGAAGGGATAATGAAAATAGGACAGTATTCATCAATACTGTTGTGAATCGAATCGGTTTCTTAATACAATTTTGGCAGCAGAAGCAAAGTAGGCTACCAAGAGGTGACTTTATTTTTGTCAGTCAGGTTATCCATCATTCTAAAATGTTTTTTTTTTTTTGTGGGGGGGGATACCTTCTCTTTCTACCTGATCTTGCAAATTGGATAGTTTGGAATTCATATGTTATTTCTCAGGGTTTCCCCCCCCCCCCGAGAGATCTTTGCATTTATACTGCATGCATGTTTTCCCCAAGTACTGTGTTTGCTTAAAATATGAGACTACATTGCAAGCTTCAGATTATACTCCAATTAAATATTAGCCAATATTTCTCAAGAGGCGTTTGAGATACTGTTTGTATATCCTTCTCCTCCTCCTTTCACCACCCCCACCACTTCCCAAACAAGTCACTTTTAGATGTAAGATTTTTTATCTTGACACATCACAAGACTACAGATTGGCAGCCCTGAGACCAGAAATGTTTCACCTGTCCTAAGCTAGGCTACCGAGAGAGGTCACCAGGAATTCTCTACTGCAGATTTGGAGGGGGGGGGGAGATTGCTTTAAAGTCTCATGAACAGAAAGTTCATGATTAAAAAGAAAATCAAACAAACTATTTATTGTTGGCCAGATTTCACTGAATTTTAACTAAAGTTTTTAGGGTACAAATAGCCTAGCTGTCTTTTCCCAGAGAAAGGAGGCAATGATACATCTTAATTGGGAACTGGTGCTTCCAACAAATCTGGAGCAGAGATTGAAGATTGCTGCTTTTTTTAAAAAAAAAAATCTTGTTCCCACAATGGAGGGATAGATTGAATGTCATAGTTCCGACAGATGAAACTCTTCAAAGAACTTTGAGGCATTGTTTACCTTAAAGAATCTTTATTTGAGTAGCATAGCATCGGCACTAACACAGTCAAAGCCAAAAACTGGATTCCCCTCCCCTGAGCACATAGTATCAAAGCACAATTCCCTCCTCCAATTAACAGTCATAAATCACATTCTCCAATTAGTTTGAAATGCAGGCTCTCCCTCCAGTTTTCCAGCCCGCCAATTCTTATCATCTCTTATCTAAACTCTCATGCACATTTCTCTCCCCCCCCCCAGCATCATCTAACTCTAAAAATAAAACATAAGAAGAAAATGGTTGCATCTCTAACTGTTGTCAAATCAAAAACATCTGATGTTAGCAGCGTTGACATTGAAAAGATGATGGAACTGATGGAGATGGTGAAACTGACTGCATGAATTAGGGGCAAGAAAGTAAATAGAGATGCTGTTGGTTGTTCTGTAATCTGATCCATTGGACCTGACCCCTGTCTTACTTCCCCCAGGGCACATGGGCCGGATGCACTGATCCTCGTGGATGGACAGCCTCGGCAAGTCAAAGGGGAATTGGGACTTTCTCAAATGCTGCACATTGCTAGCCAGATTGCCTCGGGGATGGTCTACCTTGCCTCCCAGCACTTTGTACACAGAGACCTGGCCACGAGGAACTGCTTGGTGGGAGTTAATCTACTGGTGAAGATTGGAGACTTTGGAATGTCCAGAGATGTCTACAGCACTGATTATTACAGGGTAAGGCAAATTCGAAAGTATCGGTTGGAGCGAGTGGCACAAACAGAGATTGGAGAAAAGAAACTGAGTTAACAGCTTTGTTCCATCCCGACTCACTCAGTCAGGATGGAGCAACTTTTATGAGGGATGGTTCTGTCACAGCAATCAACCAATGGAATGCACAAATTCTGGTGTTGTATACCTTGGGATTTTATCTACTGGGTTTAAACAGCAGAAGAAGGGTGATACCTTTTACATCAGGTCACATAAATAGGAGAGATGTCCACTATTAAAAAAACCAAGTTCTGGCCTAGATAGTCAAGTCTAGGGGAAAAAGAGACAAATAAATGTTCAAATTCTTCTGAAATAATTAAATGTTAGGTACTGACTGGCTAATGGTTACTGGACCATTCTGAGAACAGAGTTCCACAAAACCCTACAGTTCCTACTATAGTTTATATTCTTCAGATGTAAAGAAGCTGAAGGTCAAATATGGGTTCCCCCCCCTAGTATTGCATCAAAAACTGGGATTCCTGCATATTTACGTCTTGCTCTTAACAGCAGAATAAAAGCCTCCTTAAAAGCCGAGAGAATTATATCAGGCAGAAAAGATCAGGAAAATCAACTCTTTGGCATGCTGTTGTTCTCCTTTTGTTCACGAACATTTTAATTGTGCAGCACTGGAACACGGCAGGGCTGACTAAAAATGCACGTTCATTCATGAGCAGCAAATTGGAAAGGACATTTTGGCAAATTTTGAGATGAGATGGCATGCATCGGGTGACTGCTTAGCCTCCCAGCGCCTAGATGCTGTGTGATTCTGGGACAGTTGGGGGCAGAACAGGGTGTCGCTGTGTTCAAATTATTCCAAGGAAAGGAAAAAAAATCACCATTCTTAATGAGGTGATGACATACTTCTGCCAATTATTAGCAGATGCGTCTGAATAAAGCTGGCGGAGGCCACCAAGGGACAGAATTCCACAAATGTGATTCAGTACAAATAAGCTTGATTCTATCTACAGCAATACTACAGCAGGGTCAATCAAGCTGGACTTCAAACTATAGAATCTACTATATCTAAGAAACCATAGCTAAGAAACAAAAGACCTTAGTTTCATGTGTTTCCTAGTAGGCATGGACCCAAGCTGCAAATTAGTTAAGCAGCACTTAAAATTTGAAGGACAATTGAACTTCTAGTTGCTGTTTTTTTCCCCTCTTCTTCCTCCCCTCCTCCTCTTCTGTTGGGACTATTCAACATCAATTGAAACCCATCAATGCCCTCTCTTGAATATCAGGAGCCATTTTTTTTTCATCCAGAATCCATTCCACATTTCTATTTCCTTGTTGTTTCCCCCATATCTGTGAACTAAAAATTCAACCATGTAAAGTATTGCCATTTCATTCTGCTCTGTGCTTAAATTGCTCTACAGTTGTGAAAGATTTCCACAATGATGTAAACCCTTATTTTTGCATGATGCTCAGAGAACATCTAGGTTTCGGGGAATCTGATGGCTCATAAACTAGCACTGAGGATGGATCAGGCCAATTCTTTTCCGCACAAGAGTTGGGGGAAGACTTATTAATGACAACATCACTTTGGCAAACAAAGCATTGGACTTACTGCAGTCAGTTCAGTATTTATGAGCATTCCTAATTTTAAGTGGAACCTCTAGAACCTCATTAGAAATGGGACCTCTTGATTATCTCAAACTTTAGGTTAAGGGTTCCACATATGCACGTCATACACTGCATAAATTATGCCTGGAGACAATGGATTGTCTTCAGAAGTTTTGGGTCCTCCATCACAGGAGGTTTCTAAGAAGAAGTTGGATGGCCATTTGTCTGAAATGGCATAGGGTCTCCTGCTTGAGTGGGGTAGGGGTGGGAGTGGGTTGGACTAGAAGACCTCCAAGGTCCCTTCCAACTTTTCTGTTATTCTCCTATTTCTTTGGCTCACCCTCACCCTCAACCTTTTGTGACTGTTGTAAAAAAAAAAAAAGTGGCAATGGTACAGGGAGAATGCTTTCAAACACATGTAAAGATACGTAATTGACTCATAAGAAGCATTCCTTAAAACAAACAAAGAAAGAAACAAGCATAATAATTTATTTATTTAATGCATGTGTCGCCCATCTCACTATTGAGGACTCTCGATAGAAGGGTCCAGATTTTCTAGAAAAGCCGTACAGTTATTTCTCTTTTTTTCCCCCCTTGCTGTTCCATCTGCATTCACAACACCCTCATTTAACCACATTTCACTACAGTCATTCTTTCTTCAGCCCAGCACATGTTTTCAACAGCCTCTCTCTCTTTCCTAGAAACATGCATAATTTTGGAACAAGCCACTCCTTGCGTTTCACCAGGTCTTTCATTAAAGAAAAGACATTGATAAATTAAAGAGAATCCAGTGGAGGGCAACAAAGTTGATTAAAGGATTGGAGGCCACGACTTGTGGAGGAAGATTAGGCAAACTTAATACAGGAGGCTTATGGAAAAAGCAACAGGAAGGGTAACTGATAAGTGTGTGTAAATGATGAAAATAGAAATAATAGGCAATTTAGGCTCAGTTATTGTGCTCTCTAGCTGGTGCAAACACAGTTTAGACAAGCAAATAACTTGTTGGGGTAAAGGATTGGATGATTAGGTGAAGAACAGTTGCAGGAATTGGGTATGTCTAGTCTAGTGAAGAGAAGGACTAGGGGTGATATGATAGCAGTGTTCCAGTATTTGAGAGGCTGCCACAGTGAAGATGGGGTCACCCTATTTTCCAAAGCACCAGAAGGCAAGATAAGAAACAATGGATGGACACTAAACGAAAAGAGAGAAGCAACTTAGAACTAAGGAAAAATTTATTAACAGTGAGAACAATTAACCTGTGGATCAGCTTGCCTTCAGACGTTGTGGGTGCTTCATCACTACAGGTTTTTAAGAAGAGATTTGTCTGAAATGGTATAGGGTCTCCTGCTTGAGAAGGGGGTTGGACTAGAAGACCTCCAAGGTCCCTTCCAACTCTGTTATTCTGTTAATTTGAATTTTTTCAAAGGACACAGGTAAACTCATCTAGTTTGGGATCAAGGGGCAAAAAAGGTTCTCTTTACAGTAAATGAACTGACAATTACAGCAATTTAACCCCTGCTTTACAAAGCAGATATATGCTAAGCGATGAGGAGAAATACATTTCTGATTGTATAATATTATCTTTCCATCCTGAGCAGGGAGCAGCATCCCTTAAGCACCGACTAGAGACTTTGGTCTCCATAAAAACTAAAAAGCAGGGACATCTTAAGCTCTGATCTGAATATTTCTACAATACTTTTTTTTTTTTGACATTGTGTTGAACAAAGCCACGCTAATCTAGGTCACTGTTGGGTATATCGAGTTTGTGAATTAAATCAGAGCAGATCACAAAAGAAAAATCCAGATTGAGAAAAAATCTACTTGTAGGGAAATGTCTCATGAGATTCTCAGTCATCCAGGTCATGATTGTCCCAAAGGTGCTTTTTCAAAAGGCTACTGGACTTTATCTTGTTTTTTGGTCTCCGTTGTGTTCGTAAGTCAAGGACTAGCTGTATCAGGCAGTTCCCTAGATTCCCCTGAAGAAGAACTGCCCAGCCAGGAAATAGGAAAATAGAAATAGAATTCTTGATTGGCCAAGTGTGATTAGACATGCAAGGAATTGGTCTCCGGTGCATAAACTCTCAGTGTACTTACAAACAACAAAGGGTTAAGTCATAGATCATAAATCATAAGATAAGAGACAACAATTGATAAGTGATAGGAAGTTGTCTTCTTACGTTTATTGGGGCTTCCTCTGTTTTAATCCTTGGGGAGCAAGGTATTATACAATGCTCTTTAGAAGGCCAGATCCTGAAGTTGAAACTCAAGTACTTTGGCCACCTAATGAGAAGGAAGGACTCACTGGAGAAGAGCCTAATGTTGGGAAAGATTGAGGGCAATAGAATATAATAAATATAATAAAAATTAAAGAAGGGGACGACAGAGAATGAAGTGGCTGGATGGAGTCACTGAAGCAGTAGGCGTGAACTTAAATGGACACCAGAAGATGGTAGAGGACAGGGAGGCCTGGAGGAACGTTGTCCATGGGGTCGCGATGGGTCGGACATGACTTCGCAACTAACAACAACAAGGAAGTTGTCTTCTTAAGTTTATTGGGGCTTCCTCTGTTTTAATCCTTGGGGAGCAAGGTGTTATACAATGCCCATTCATTTCAAGTTTTTAATATCTTTTTTGAGACATACAGTATAAGAAAAAGTCACCAATCCCTAAATCTCATGTAGAACATCTTGCAAAAGATTTACCTGTGAGGTCAAGTCAGCATTGCCAAGAATCAAACTGAAGATGGGAAAGCTTCGGGAAATAGCACCCCTCTCCATCTTTTCCCTGTCCTTCCTAAGCCGGAATACAAAATCAACTTTGGGTTTTGATAGAAATAAATCGACAGTGTAGTGGAGCTTTGGAAACCACATACATTTTTTTAAGGTCCTCACTCCTGCTCGTGAGCGCGTACTCTGTGTGAGTGGTCCCTCTGCTTCAAAAAAAAAAAAAGCCTGTTTGGGGTAAATACATTCAGAGTTTCACTTTCTGAGTCCAAAACTCATGCCAAACTTTCATTTCAGCTGATTTTAGCTAAAATGTTATTGTAAATTCTCCTACCGATTTCCTCTGGAGATTGCAGCGTTTTATCATTCTCTGGAGGGAAAGCTATGTAAGATTCCATCAGAAGGTTAATATTGACACGGCAGGTCCAAAGCTTTCTGCAGGCTAACAACTTCATTAAAATGTATCAGAGCTCCCTATCGCCCAGTGTGTGTGTGTGTGTGTGTGTGTGTGTGTGTGTCCCTGTATGCGTGTGTGTGTGTATGCATGTGCATGCATTTTGGTATTTTCATTAAATTCAAACAATGGGATGCTTGACTGTTTTTTTCTGATTCAGGATTCACTTCTGGGTTTTTTGTTTTTTGTTTTGGTCTTCCTCTTGTCTTCCTCTTCTTAATCAAAGGAAGAAAAAAAAAGCACCATCTGTCTGGAGCCAAAATAAGATACAAAGCAGTTAACGAAAAGGTGAACTGCTTAATTTCCCAGTTACATGTCCGCATACAGCAAAACAGACCTTTATGTAACAAAAGCACTGCAGCATTCTGCTCTTCCTAAGCCTATCCATGTTCTGGCTTTAAGACAGATGTGTCCTTTTCAATGCAGATTGCATAGGAATGCACTCAGATGTTTATTCTGCCTAGATAGATAGATAGATAGATAGATAGATAGATAGATAGATAGATAGATAGATAGATAGATAGATAGATAGATAGATAGATAGATAGATAGATAGATAGATAGATAGATAGATAGATAGATAGATAGATAGATAGATAAGGTAGGTATGGATGGATGGATGGATGGACGGACGGACAGACAGACAGACAGACAGACAGACAGACAGACAGACAGACAGACAGATAGATAGATAGAAGGGGTTTTGTTTTATGGGCTTGGAAGATTATTTTTCAAAAGGAAAAAAAAAAGAGACTGGAGATAAATTGTCAGGTGGGAGACAAAAGTAAAAAGAAAGCTATCTTTTTTTCTTATTTATTCCTTTTCTGCAACTTTCAAATTTCAAAGGGAGAAGCGTCATGTCAGTTTGCCTCTGATATGCGTTTCTGAGAGACAGGGATCTGTGAAACTTAGTGATGTGTGTGTGTGTGTGTATACACACACACACATGGACACACATGCACACAAAGATGTATCCACATACTCTAGAATTGTTGCTGTCTGCAAGTGTCCTCCTTTTGGAACCATTTATTTTATTTTTATATATTGTTACACTTCTGCAACATGTTCTTTTATGCCTTCAGTAGATTGCACCCCATGTACCAATGGAGTGACAGACACCATTATTTAGATAAGGGGGCCCATGTCTTTTTTTCAAAGCATCTCAATCCATAAGCGCACAGCCCTCTTTTCTTTCAGCATTTAGTTGTTGGTCTTAAATATGCCTTCGTGGTATATTTAGTGCTTGGTTCATAGGCCTCTCGTCTTGGAAACCTAGTAACGGTGTATTGGAAAAAATCGATTCCTCACCTGCCCTTCAGGAGTTCTATCATTCTACTGTTTGATGGATGCTAATTAAATCAGCTCCTAGCCCTTTTCCCCTTGATTAAAACAGAAGAAATAATGATGTGTGAAATGCTGGCCATTTGCAGCTAAATAGAGTTGGTTGAAGAACTGCATATGATTGCAACAGTCTCATTAGAGCACCTGTCAGTGGGCTTCCAGGAAGACATTTATTGGGGGCCTTAGGACCTGGCACACTGTATCCTCTCCCTCAACATTTAACAGAGGACAGGCTGTCAAGCTCCATTGTGCAGGTCCAGAATCTACTCTGATAATCATTGCATGAAAAATGATGGTGCCGTTTCCTACTATTTTGAGTGTGAAACATGGTGTCCGAGAAGTGCTAAATGACAACACAGCCATGGAGACATCGTTGCACAAAGGCTGCAGATTATGTACTTGCTTCACATGTAGGAGCAGAAATATCTAATGGTATCTGTGTGGTGGTGGTGGTGGTGGTGATGATGATGATGATGATGATGATGATGATGATGATGATGATGATGATGATGATGATGATGATGATGATAGCATATGACATTATGTTCTGCCGCCAACCATCCTGGTGATAAACACATGTAAATCTGACAGGTTAAAGAAACAGTATAGTTATTATTATGGTTGGTTGCACAGCCAGCAAATGTTTTAGACTGAATTTGGCATTTTGTTTTACCTTCTTCAATCCTTCCCAAGGATTTGGGATTGGCATATGTGTTAAGGATGTTGTTGCAGGATGTCAGCTGTCCCAAGTGAAGCTGCCTTTTGCAACTGACTGATGGTGGTTTTGTCAATACCAGAAGTGTTCAGGTGGTGTTGCAGAAGTTTTGGGATTGTACCCAAGTGGCCTATTACTATTGATACTATCTTTGCTTTCTTTCGCCCCAGTCATTCTGCTTCTATTTGCAGGTGGTTGTATTTTGTGATGTTCCCCAGTGATTTCTGTTCTGCTGTCTCCAGTTACTGCCATGTCTGCTGTCCAGATTGTTTTTGCCGTTCTTATTGACAGTTGTGAAGTCTGGATATAATATGGCAGCTGCTTGCCAGTTTGAATTCTAAAGTCCCAGATCACTTTACTTCTCCATTTTCTATTACATTGTTTATTTCATGGTTTATACCAATTCTGGCTTGCAGGCAAATGGCATTTCTTGCAAATATTCCAACGCACTATTGTTGCTACTTTTATCATGCAGTTTGTTTTTCTGGGCAATCTTGCAGCAGCTAACCAGGTGCCCCACTCTTTTTTTCATCTTCTTTGCAGAGGCGGCACTTGCTGTCTGTTGCTATATTCTCAATTCTGACTTTGTATAGATTTCTTCCTAAGGTTTGGTCTTGTGCAGCCAGAATTGTCTCTTTCTTCAACTTTACTGCTCTTAGCCATTGGTAGGTCGTCTTGTTATCTGCTTTGCTTGCTAGATTTTTTTATGTACTAGTCGTGTAATCCCTTGTCTTCCCATGTTCCTTTTCTATTCTTCATTTGATCTTTTTTGTAGACTAGGTTGATCTCTCTGGTATTCAATCAGCTTTCATGATGTGCTAACTTCATTGTCCTTATTATCCTCATCTGACCTAGAATAACCGTCAACTGCAGAAAAATTCATTAAGTGTTTGTCTACCTCCCATGTACATCTCATGTTTTGCTTTAGCTTGCGTGAGAGCTAATAGACAACAGTGTTTTTAAAGTAAACCTACAGGTCAATATTTTCTCTGCTGGTCCCATGAGGAATCTAAATCTAGTAATGGAAATGTCCAAGAAATCCACAGCAGCTGATTTCTGCGAGAACAAATTTGTAAGTCCCACTAGGACAAATTTTTAATGGTTGCAGAAACTAGGACCAAAAATAAGAACTATAAGTTGCAGCTATCTAGATTTAATTTTAAAAAATAGAACAGAATTCTTTATTGGCCAAGTGTGATTGGACACACAAGGAATTTGTCTCCAGTGCACAAGCCGTCAGTGTACAGATTAAACAACAAAGTGGTAGGTTATAGATCATAAATATCTACAGACCCCTCACATCCTGGGCATAAACTGTTTCAACTCCTGCCCTCAGGACACTGCTATAGGACACTGCATGCCAAAACAAACAGACATATAGTTCCCCCCCCCCCTGCCATCACTTCACTGAACACGTAATTTCCAAGCATTACCTTATGCCTAAAGATATTTACCCATGTAGTAGGCTGTATTGCTATTATCCTTGTCATCTTCTCATCTTTCCTACTACTTTCCCCTATTGGTATCTTATGATTTATCACTTGTTGTTTGTATCTTATGACTAATTAGTGTAGCTATGATTTATAATCGATGACCTATCTATCACTTTGTTGTTTGTAAGGTCAAACTTCCCAGTGGTAAGATTTGTAGAATAATGGAAAAATCTACCTATTATGAGTTCTACATGGAGTTTTTTAAGAAGCTGGACAGCCAAACCTTGAAAGCTGGTTTAACTGGTTACACATTATATAGTGGCAAACTGGATGGTGCTTGTGGCCCTATCCAATTCTACAGTTCTAGGATTCTATGCATGACAGAAATAAGTTTTTGCTTTCCTCAAAAATACCATGGTGAAGCAACTTGTTTTGTCAAGAGTCATTTCTGAAAGTTACATAGAGAATGCTTTTATTTTTCTAAAAAAGAAAAAAAAAAGGCAGCCGGGAAATTTACTAACATAGAAACTTGCATAAAGAAAAAAGAAAAAAAGGTTAATCTGCATTAAGAATTCTATATCCAAAGGAGTCTTTCCCACAGAAATTCTTTTTTGCTTAGCAAAGTTGCAAATGCGAAAGGGTGCAAATCGTCGTTCAGATCTCTTTAAAATCTCGTTGGAAGATGATACTATATTCTGTGGTATCGGAGTGAAGTTCTATTGATCCAGACATCCCAACATGATAATAACATGATGATGGAGGAGCATTCTGAATGTCTGGAATGGCACCAGGGCTGTCTTAAATATCCGATACAAGTCTTTTCAACATAAACCACCGCATGAACATTTCTGCATTTCAGCCTCTCTCTTTCTCTCTCTCAACTGTTCCAAGGTAGGGAGAGGAGAAGCTATTAACAATTCATCCCCTCTCTTCCACTCTGAAACATGAAGAGCCCTTCATAGCAAAGTATTGTGAGCACAGAGGAATTAATCAGGGCAATTAGGCTGTGTTAAATTGCATGGCATTATCTCGGGGATGGTAATTATCCTAATTTCACCGAATTCGCCAACCTACCGCACCTGATCCACAGACCTCCTTTCTCCACTTCACCTTCCCACCAGGCTCCATCTGGATGAATGAGGTCTTTGGATATTCTTTTTTATTAATTTCATCACTAGTCATGAAAATGAGGTTAGCAGAGAAAAAGGCTGACTAGGGTGGAAACCCGGGTGAAGACCAAATTGGCTGCTGGAGTATTTAATGGGTACAGTCTGATCCTTTTCTAATGTACCTCAATAAGAAGATCTAGTTTTGAAGAGAGGAAAGACACAGGTGTAAATGAAGTGTGTCCAATATATAGCAAACATAGACTCTATATATTGTGACACTTTATATATATAGGGACTACGTAGGTATATTGTGATTATAAAAGGTAAAGGTTTCCCCATCAGTCATGTCCAACTCTAAGACACAGTGGTCGTCTCTGCTTCTTGGCCAGCGTTGTCCAAAGATAATTTCTGTGCTCCTTTGACCAGCATGACTGTACGCCAAAGGCTCACAAAATGCTGTTACCTTCCCACCAAAGTGGTACCTATTAATCTGCTTTCATTTGCATGCTTTTGAACTGCTAGGTGGGCAGAATTTGAGGCAAGGAATGGGAGCTCACCCTGTTACGAGGAGCTTAGGTCTCGAACCTGGGCTAACAAACTCAGCTTCTTTAAGCACTGAACCATTACACCCCACTGTGATATTGTGTGTGTGTGTGTGTGTGTGTGTGTTTGTTTGTTTGTTTGTTTGTGCATGCATGGGCCACTAGAGGAGGGGTGTCAAACTGCTGGCCCGTGGGCCGGATGCGTCATCCGGAAGCCGCGCCCACCCCATTGCTGGCAATGGCAAAACTGTCCCGATACGTTGTGCGATGTCACGTAACATCACAAGTTTGACATGTTTGCACTAGAGTAAACTTTAGATAGATAGATAGATAGATAGATAGATAGATGGATGGATGGATGGACGGACGGACGGACGGACGGACGGACGGACGGACGGACGGACGGACGGACGGACGGACGGACGGACGGACGGACGGACGGACGGACGGACAGACAGACAGACAGACAGATAAATAGATAGATAGATAGATAGATAGATAGATAGATAGATAGATAGATAGATAGATAGATAGATAGATAGATAGATAGATGAAGAAAGAGAAAGAAAGGGGGGGGGGAAATTGGTCTAGTGGTTAAGACACCAGGCTAGAAACAAGAGACCATGAGTTCAAATCGCACCTCGGCCACGAAAGCCAGGATAATTGTCAGGAAAATAGGAGAAGGAGGGAGGTGTGTTGGAGATGGTCAATGCCTTAAGTGATTTGTAAAAATAACTCTCTTTTACTTAGCTAAGTGTACAAAGTGTACAGCAAAATATTTTCATCTTTCACCTTTGAGCAATTCTTGTTTTCCTGCATATCATTTGTCATTGATGTATTTTTCCATTTCTCTTTTCACAATTGCCACCCTCTGTTCTAATGGCACTCACTTTGGCACTCAGGGGGGCAATAAGGATGTAGGCCTTTCTACCTTAAATTATTTTTTTCCCAAAATACCTGGAAGATTCGTGATAGCACCAATTTCCCCTTCCTTTTTTTGACTGTGGTTGGCCCTCGTGATCTAAGTTTGCTCTTGCAAGTGATAGTGACCAAGATATGTTCCTTTCCACATGCAGTGTCCAAATATGCCCCTGTGTAAGATGCCTAAATGTTGTTTAATTCCCATTAATGCTTTGAGACTTCAAAAAAAGGACCCTGCTACTGGACTGCAGAGTAGTAGCATTTTTATCAACCCACCATTAC
Source organism: Protobothrops mucrosquamatus (assembly GCF_001527695.2). NCBI lineage: Eukaryota > Metazoa > Chordata > Lepidosauria > Squamata > Viperidae > Protobothrops > Protobothrops mucrosquamatus. The sequence goes on from NW_015388943.1 coordinate 69,901, forward strand.
AATTAGATTCTCTGGTGAAGTGCACTCAGGATATAATTGGCAAGCAGCGGTCGACAAAATTGCACATGCATAGAAAACAGGAATTGTGACACGGTGACTCTTACCTTCTCTTCTTCCACTTTTCACAAACATAAATAAAAATGTTCCCATCACCTCAGCTGGAACATTTTTGCAATGCGCCGTGCAAACCAGTTCATCATCCGGCTTGTGAAATAGTCTAAGTAAGTTTGCTGAGGTGTGTCACTGCAACGCTTCCATTTACGCCTGTTACAAACTTGAACTGGGAACCTCAGCAGAAATTTAGATTAGGAAGCGTTGTGATCAGCATATGCTCAGGCCTCAGAGTACATTCCAGGAAAGAAAGCAGTGGTGGGATTCAGCCAGTTCACACCAGTTCGGCAGAACCGGTAGCTAATTTTTTTGTTGCCCAGGCCCAGAATGGAAGCGGCATCCAAACAGAGAACCGGTTGTTCACACTGAACAAAAGATAACACAAGGTGTATACAATTGACAATTTCCTGTCAGAACAAACCTCCTGGATAAGGGATGTACTAGCATTAAAAAGCAAAGGTTCTGATTTTCTTGTCTGTCTTGGTGGCCAGTCTCACGTTCTGAGTCCCACAGAACCACACCTATATTCAGGTGTCATAAATACAAGCCAGTTGCCAAGCATCTAAATTTTGACTTTTAACCACAGGGATACTGCAACGGTCATAAGTGTGCAAAATGGTCATAAGTTACCTTTTTTTCAGTGCCATTGTAACGTCCAATGCTCACTAAACAAATGGTTCCAAGTCAAGGACCGTCCATAATTACTTTTCTAAATTCTCCATTCCAACTTGAGATAGGGCCATTGGGTGGGCAATTTCTTCAAATTTCTCGAAGGGAAGGAAGAATTTTCCAATTTAGTGATCATGGTCTAGACAACAGATTTCCAGACGTTTCGCTGGCCAACGAGGCTGGCATCTTCAGAGGCAAGGTGGACTCCTAAGCAAGCCAGAGGAACTGACTGGACTCCTCAGGTATCTTGATTTCTGATTAGTCTTTAGCTGACTGGAAGCCGCGGTGGATCATGAGGTTAGGACGCTGAGTCAGAAGACGATTGAAAGGTTGAGAGCTCAGCAGTTCAAAACTGAGAGCGTGAGCCATGTGACAGAATGAGCTCCCATCAATTTGTACCAGCTCCTGCCACCCTAACTTTGAAAGCGTGCAGATGTGAGTAGATAAATAGGTAGCACTTCAGTGGGAAAATACCAAGGACATCCCCTTGGGTGTTCCCTGGCGACAGTGATGTCACCATCTAATTCTTTCAACCTGGAAGTGCCTTGGTAGCTACTTCCGACGTGAATGTAATAGTAGTAGCTGACTGGGATGCAGGTCTTAGAGACCAGCTCTCTCCAACTTGTAGCAGGCCACCTTGTCTCTGTTGTTTAGGCCTTGGTTATTAAACCCTGAAGCCCAACACTGCCCAACAAGCTGTAAAGATTACACCAATTGCCCAGTTGTCTCTTAAGGTCAGACCTTCGCTTAGCAGAGAGAGGAACATCACAATTGAAAACACCACAGTTATGCCATGAGGTCTCCTCCGGAGTTATTGTGGAAAGCCAGGGAGGATTCAGGCTTATGGACAGAGGATCCCACAACGAAAAGCAAGATAACTTACACACACTTGACTACTGGCTAATTAAATAGTTGCAAGAAGGAGAATTCCTTTGTAGTTTTCCTCCCCTTAGAATGAAATCAGAAAGCAAGATCTCTTTCCTCAAAAGCTGGTATTAAAAACATAGCTTACCAGTTTTTGCAGACCGTTTGGAGAACTACCAGTTCAGCCACAAAGTTTGTGCAGTAACATTGTGCCAACTGCTCTCTCCTGACTTAAACTTATTGCACAAGCTTGTTAAAAGGATAGAAGGGAGAGGAAAGATCTTTACATAGGGCCTAAAAGCAATAAACAATAAACATTTAAAAATCATAGTCTCTTTGTTGAGGAACAATGACTGACTTAAACACATTATTTCCCCTGCTCTCTAACTCTTTCCAATTGATCCAACATTGCAAAAACCTTAAACTTTGGATTGATTTGTTAAACCCTACAGAACAATGTTTCGCCTCCTATAGAACGAAGAAGTCAAAAAAAATAAATCCGCTCTCCCTCTGCTTCTGTTTTCCCTCCCCTACCTGTTCAAAAAAAAAAAATGTATGAGATCACTGACTTTCATATAGTCAAAAGCTATCCTTGTTTCTTCGTATTTACTCCAAGTGAGCTGTAAATCAAACCCTGGATTGCCATCTCCCTAAGCTATTTGCATGGGGACAAAGTGGGTGCCGGGGGAGAAATCATTCTTTCATCTCAACGTGTTAGATTAGATTAGCATTATTCTTTATTATATTGGTGTTCTCTCCACCTTGGCTTTCAAGTCTGTGATTGCTTTTCTTGCTTGGGATTTGTTGGTACATAATGCCCTATTACCAGCTGTGAGATTTTTCATATCAGACAGTCTGTAACTAGAATACGAGGAAATACATTTGAAAAGTAGAGCAATCGTTTTTTTCTAGAGTTAAAACACCAGCTGTCACTGACGTGCCGTTCTCACAATCAGTGTTCTTATATGAGGTTCCAAAATTGGGAAGAATAGCCACTAAATTTTTTAGAAAGGTTATAGGTAATCCTCAACGTACAATCATTTGCTTAACAACTATTCGAAGTTATGATGGCAGTGGAGAAAATGGCTTAGTACTTTCACTTATGAGTCATGGTGGCACAGTGGTTAGAATGTAGTATTGCAGGCAAATATTGCAGACTGCCAGCAGTTCAATCCTGACTGGCTCAAGCTTGACTCAGCCTTCCATCCTGCCGAGGTCAGTAAAATGAGGACCCAGATTGTTGGGGGCAATATACTGACTCTGTAAACCGCTTAGAGACGGCTGTAAAGCACCATGAAGAGGTGTATAAGTCTAAGTGCTATTGCTATTGCAGGCAAACTCTGCCGACTGCCAGGAGTTCAATCCTGACAGGCTCAAGGTCGATTCAGTCTTCCATCCTGCCAAGGTCAGTAAAATGAGGACCCAGATTTTTGGGGGCAGGATGCTGACTCTGTAAACCACTTAGAGAGGGCTGTAAAGCACCATGAAGAGGTATATAAGTCTAAGGGCTATTGTTATTGCTATTATAACCATCACAGCATCATCGACCTCTGTTGTATGGAGGGTAAAGGATGGGAAGTTTAGTCAGGACTTAAAGGTTTCAGAAAGCTAGGTTGTTCTGCTCTCCACCTCCCTTCAGGAAAAAAGGGAAGGGGCGTCCCCATAGTTTTGTGTTCCAAATTTGGGTGCTTGGCAAGTGGCATGTACAGTGTTTGTGATGGTTGCAGTGTCCTGGGGTTATGCAATCACCATTTGCGACTGTTCCAGGTTGCTTCTGTCCCGCAAAGTCAATGGGAGAAGCTCGATTTGTTTAAGAACCGTGTTATTGATTTTAGCAACTGCAAAATATTCATTTAACAGCCTTGGCAAAAAAAAAAAAAAAGTGGTAAAATTGGGTACGACTCACTGACTGCCTTGCCTAATGATGGAAATTCTGTTGTCAGTAGAGCCTGTAAGTTGAGGAGTACCTCTACTGTCTTTGGATAGCATCTTGAAGCATCTCCAAATAACCTCAAGTAATTACCCCAAATTGATTACTGTCTTGAGTTCTGCCTCTCATTGAACAAGAAATCACGTCACTATCGGAAACCACCAGATTTTTCTTTCCTTTTTCCTTTTCTCCCATAGGACCCTTACAATTTCCCACAACGGCTGCAGTTGGTAGTGATGTTAAAACAGGGGTCCCCAACCCCCGGTCCGTGGACTGGTACCGGGCTGCAGCATGCCAGCAACTGGGCCGCACAAACAAGCAAAGCCCCATCCGTGGGATGCAGGCAGCACACAAAACCACACACTGTCCCGTCTATGGAAAAACCTTGCTCCATGGAAACGGACCCTGGTGCCCAAACGGTTGGGGACCTCTGTGTTAAAGAAATCCAACCCAGCTTTCAATGGGAGAAGGTTTATGAGAATCACCAAAACAGACTTTACAGCTTTAGCGAATGTTGCACTGAACAAGCTTTTTAAAGTGTCCTTTATTTATGAGAAACGGGTTTGGGAAAGAGCGGGTTGTTGAAATTTGCATCCGGAAAAGGGTAGTTTTATTTTAAAGACACCGATGCTGAGAACATTTATATGACAAAGGATGGAAGCAGTGGAAGTTGCCTTTCAAAAATATTTCTCAGGGTATTTCCATTAACAATATTGAGGGGAAGGTTGTATGCATCTCCTCCTTTTGTTAGGGAAAACTTTCAGCAAGCATTGGGTAAAGAACAGGAAATTGTCACTTGCAATTTTTAGATTGCAGAGTTCTGAAAGCCTTGATTTATTTACTTCCAGACGGGATCAATTGTTACAATTCCCCTATTCCTTTTTTGTCATTTCCAGATTTAGTACATTGCTTCCTTTTGTATCTTGAGTGTTACAGGTAGTGTCAACAAAGCAATCTCAATATGACTGTAGATGCTGTCACTCAAAAGTGTGTGTGTGTGTGTGTGTGTGTGTGTGTGTGTGTGGTGTTTTACTGATGTGGAAACATGCATTAGAGAAAATGTGGAGTGATCTTTGGGAGGAAGAGTTTTATCAAGAATTCACAAACAAAAGGTGCAAAGAAATTGAAATGTTTGAAAGGGTTGGCCTGCGCGCATGATCCATTGTGCATAGAAAGCCAGTTTAGTGGTGTAGTGGTTAAGGCACCAGGCTAGAAATCAGGAGACTGTGAGTGTCAGGACTGCCATTCTGCTATGCTATGCATTGCCTGTGACAGCCTGACAAACACAACGGGAGAGGGAGATTGGTGGGGTGGGATAAGGGAAGGGTTAGCATGAGCAATCAAAACTTTGCATCATTTATTTATTTTATTTATTTGTTCCCATTTATACCCCGCCCTTCTCCCGAGGGACTCAGGGCGGCTTACAGGTAAATAAAAACAGTACAATACAATAAATATCTAAAAACCAAATTAAAATATATATTAAATGACCTGTATTAGATTGTCATCCTATGAGAATTGCTGGCCATTCCAAGGTCACACAACACAATGCAGAACCATCCAGCCCACGAAGACAGGGACTGTTACCCAAACAATTTATTAGTACCTAATTGGACACTCTTTGATAACCAGGGAGATGGATGGGAACAAGGGAAGGTTAACCGTATGCTTTAGGTGTGAAAACCCCAGATCTAGCTTTGCTTCTTCTGTAACCACTTGATTTTAGTAAAGTATACTTTTGGCTAACTGTGGGCCGAGAGTCTTTCTGTTCTAACTGACCAAGTTGGGATGGTTGACAGTGAGCTCAAATTCTGCCTTAGCCATGAAAGCCAGCTGGGTGACCTTGGGCCCTCTTTCTCAGCCCAGCCCGAGTTGTCATTGTAAGAACAATAGGAGGAAGAAGTTGTGTTGAATATGTTTGTCACCTTAAGTTATTTGTAAAAAATAATAAAGGTGGGATTCAAAAAGAAAAAGAAAATTGTGCATTTTAGAATTTTAGAAATTCCTCTAGTTCAGTTAAAGTTCATGAAAGAATAAAAGCTCAGAGCAGGGGGGGAAATGTGCATATAAAGCATAAATATGAATGTATGAAGCCTTTATTTTTAGGGTGACAAAAAAGGGCAAAGTTTTCAGATGCCTTTTCTTGGTAGGACACTTGATGAAGAAGACTATTTCAGCAGGAAACCTGTTGAGCATGGATCCTGACCACAAATAATATCGTGCTAGTCAATACACTCACAAAATGTGTATTATTAGCCTAACAGCTTGTGCTTGTAGGTTCAATAACCCAGAAGGAAGGGGCAAATGATATGTAGTCTAGTGAAAAGAAGGACCAGGGGTGACATGATAGCAGTCTTCCAATACTAGAAGGTCTGCCACAAGGAAGAGGGAGTCAAGCTATTCTCCAAAGCACCTCCAGACAGAACAAGAAACAATGGATGGAAACTAACCAAGGAGAGAAACAACCTTGCACTAAGGAGAAAATTCCTAACAGGGAGAACAATGAACCAGTGGAACAAATTGGCTTTGGAAGTCGTGGGTGCCCCATCACTGGAAGCTTTTAAGAAGAGCCTGGACAGCCATTTATCAGAAATGGTATAGGTCTCCTGTAAGAGCATCTGGTTGGGCTAGATGACCTCCAAAGTCTCTTCCAACTCTGTTACTGTTATTGTTACTGGCTTTTGTAAAGGTTTCCGTACAGGTTGGTCACCTGGAATTAAAATCATACTCGCCATAGGCGACTCTATACAAACCTGAAAAAAAAAATGCATTAAGCTGTTGGAATGTTGCAGCCAGACAAACGATGGCGTTAAAGACACACCCTTTCCCTTCTTGTCCCCTGCTTCATCCCTTCACGTCCCCCTCATCCTCCCTCCCTGCTTTTCTTCTCTCTTTTTTATTTCCCTCCTCCCCAATTTCTCCTTGTCTTCACCCATTCACTGTCAGGAAGTGACACATCCGAAGGGCTATTACAGCAGAACGTGGCAGCAGCAGAGACTAACAGCCATGGCAGCTACAACAGTGAGTGGATTTTGACTCGGGGAGTGGATGGGAGGGGGGAGGAATAGATATGTGGTGAGAACAGAGTGGCCGGGAGTTGGGATGGATTAACAGTGAGGCTCAGCATGCTCCAGATTAGGTCCTTGGATACACGGAGAATCCAACAGACTGCATTTGTTTAGAAATGCTGCTAGGATCTGTCTACACACCTCCACCTCCGTTAAAGAAAATGTTGCTGTCATCTCTGAAACATTATCCGTGTCATTTTGCTCAATCTAAAGGATTACATCCAGAGAAAAAAAATGAGTAGATGCATTTCAAGATTTGGAATAGTTATCTCTCTCCTCTCTCTCTCTCTTTCTCTTCTCTTCTCTTCTCTTCTCTTCTCTTCTCTTCTCTTCTCTTCTCTCTCTCTCTCTCTCTCTCTCTCTCTCTCTCTCTCTCTCTCTCTCTCTCT